>NC_054537.1:75160617-75168117 GCF_017654505.1 Polyodon spathula
CTCGCTAAACAATATCAAATAATTTTTATAGCTACTAAACCTTTAATCTTCTTGCATGAGTACCGGAGTAAATCACAGGCAGTGTTTGCAGTGTCCTGCATTCTTTCAGAGGGTGGTGACTGAGGGGATAACCATGAGTCAGTGAACTGAACCACATATCCCTTTGAGGCAGCCCTGCTCTGGGAAAAGTTGCTCTCTTTAAAAGGTTGCCACACTTGCATGAGGGCTGAAAAAAGTAAATCTCACCTCTTTCTTTTATTTTCATGAATAAGGCTTTGAAAATGCAGTCATCCATTACTTTGTGGATCCATGGTTTCCAAATTGTCCCTCCCCTGGCTGTGTCTCAAGTTACAGCCTTGTACAATCCAAGCCTAAATAATATTCACCATGATAAATGACACCATAACTCTGATATCCACAATCAATCTTTGCTTTAAAGACACATCCATCTTCAATAATGTTGATGGGGATTCAGTAAAATGGGGGAACGTGACTGTTTTGCTGACCTCCTAACAGTGGGGGAAGGAAGCTGTGAGTGATGGCTGTCAGCCCGCATCTGGCTGAAAAAATAAATTAGCCTTATGAAGACAAATGAAAAGCCCAGTCCTGCTGAGGGGGAAGAGAGAGAGAGAGAGAGAGAGAGAGAGAGAGAGAGAGAGAGAGAGAGAGAGAGAGAGAGAGAGAGAGAGAGAGAGAGAGAGAGAGACCATCCATTAAAGTGGCCATGCTTGAGCAACAGATAAGCTATGTATGCTTTTCTTAAAAGTTAAAACATTAACCCACAACAGCCAGGTTTTCGTTTTCAGACACTGCCCTATCTGAACTACGGCGGTAACTTAATTACTTTACACAGCACCGTGAACTATGTTTGACCTCCCTGCATCGCTTTCTTGCCATGCAAGTGGTGGAATAGTCTGTTAAAATTTTTTAAGGGAAAAAACCACCGCGGCTAATTCTCTTTTCTGCTCCACTGCATATATGCAAATTAAACTATTAAACGTATACCTATGCACTGATATCTCGCTTTCGCTCTCTCTCTGCACTGCATGCTGCAATTATATAGCTTGGGAGAAAATTAGACATTAACAGCTGAGTCCACTATTCAAAACAAAACTACAAAAATGTAACTGCTAACCTTTTTAGAAATAAAAGACAACCAAAATGTTAAGGCCCATTTCATTTTTTTATGGCTTTGGTAAGTTTAAGGTCTGAATGTGTGAGATCTAAAAGAATCTCAAAAGCAAGTTTTTTTTTTTTTTCAGTAACTTCATGCCTATATGGCCAATTTTTCTGTCTACTGCGTTCAAACACTTTGACTAAAAAATAAAATTGATTTGCAATCTGATGTTGCATTCTCTCTCTGAAAATTAGCTCAAAACATCCCAGCAAGTTATCTCATTAAGCCTGGTTGAGGAGGGCAGGTGGTATTGTTCTTTTAACACATCAAAGCCCACCATGTCCATTACAAAGGTGGTGCCCTGTGTCTCAGTTAAACAAGAACTTCTGCTAAGTAGACGCTGAAGTAGTACAGACACACACACACACACATACACATATACACACACTGAGAAAGATAGTATTTAGTTAAGGAGAGGCTTGCGTAAGTGTATTTAGCATAGCCTAAGGGTGCCTAATGGCAAGGTCCATCCCGCAAAGATAAGGTTAAAAGAACAGGAGCGTTGGTGCTGTGAAGACAGAAACATTGCAGACTTTCCTGGCAACAAGCAAGACAAGGGTGGGAGGGGACTCCAAAATGAACTCTCTCAGGCTTTGTGGTGTATGTTTCCCAAGGCCTGGTCGGGCCCCTTTGATAAATGACACATGTCATTCTGTCAGAGGCTGACACTGCAGCTGGGAGGCCTGGTGATGTATGACTCCACTGAAAAAGGAAATCAACTTTTTTGGCATGGATTAAGACTATGCCCTTTATAAGAATTCTGCTTCTTCCTTAGCTATTTAGTTTTTGGTTTTTTTTTTCCTTTTTATTCTCTTTTACTCCAGAACAGAAAAGACAGCATTTTACAGTTATAAAAGAAACAAAAAATAGAACAGCAGTTACGGGTTTATTGTTGCCAAGCAATCCTTAATAAAATGGTACATCTGTCAAGTGCCGCGCTACAGTTCTTGTAGCACAAGCTCAACGACATGAATTTGAGGCAAGAAGCCGTCTCGCTCAGAAACAGATAAGCGAGTGTCTGATAGATATGTACAGTGTAATTTGGAAGCAATCAAAAGACTCAGGCAGATTTAAATTATATGAATATGTGGAAGGTTCTTGAAATTACAGAACAGCTGTATACAGTGGCAAACACTAATGAAAGCACCCATTCATCACAAGCACTGAACATCTATCAATACCCTTTGTAGGAGTTGCCCAAAAAATCAGATCTCTCAAGCACCTTTAAATAATATCTGTTTTCTAAAAAAAAAAAAATGAAATGCTTATGTTTTTAACTCCCTTCATTTATGATGCCTTTAGCTAGGATATAAAAAAGACAACAACAACAAGAAAAAGAGATTAGAAACTGATCAACAGCTTCATTGATAAGTAAAGGATACATACAGTTTGCAACTAGAAGAGCAGGGAGTAACTGTGCTGAAACTGCTGGAGCTGGGTGTTATACAGTAAACACCCACTGAGTACATGTAATCAACCATATTAAACAAGAATACTGTGCCATTACAATAATTAGCCTGAATATGTGTTACAAAACTAAAAGATGTAAAAGGCACTATGTGTGGAGATGCCAGAAAACAATCATGGGCCCAGTGTATAGTGCACATCTCTTAAGGCATGCATTAAAATGTGATTATATTTGTATACAGCAAGTTGAATTAAAGATGAAAGAAAAAAAAGAAGAATTGATTCTGCATGGGCACGCAAACTGTTCTCTTATTGTAAGCCATCCTGTACCTATTGTAAATATATAATATATATATAATATATATATATATATATATATATATATATATATATATATATATATATATATATATATATATATATATTTTAGACTCATACTGCATGCTGTTAAAATTCAAATAATTGGTCCCTTTTACTGCGAGCAAACTGCAGGCAAATCGCTGGTTCCATAGTAAGTGTATGACATTGCACATTTGCCCAGAAAAAAAAAAATTATCTGGATCTTGGTGAAAGGTTAAAAACTGTTTAAAAAGGAGTTACATTAAATCACCACAAGCACAAAAGACTTGGGAGAGAAACCATGTGTGTGAAACTGCAACTAAAATGCCATTATCTGAAAAGTAGCACCAAAATCTACTAATGTTAACAAAAGCATCAGACCCATTGGGTCAGTTTAGGGAGGGAGTCTAGCATTGATGCTGGGATAGGATAGGCCAATGAGCAGCCCTGCCATTAAGAGTCAACGAAAATGTTACCATGGAGATACAAGTAACTGAGATGGAGAAATCAATAAAGACTACTTAATAGATCATTGGCGTTTCTGTTTTCTGAATGCCTAAAATAACGTTGCTCTGGAAAGAGTTAAGCTCATAGGTCTGTAACCGTTTATGAAGCGTCCTTGGTCTGACACTCATCTAAAATGGATTTATATAGTAATCCTGCTATGGTGAACAGACATCTGTCAAGAAATGAAGAAAACAAAGAAGAAAAACAGCAAACATGATGCTCGCAAACATTTAAAAATATATTTTTTTTTAAATCCTGCGAAGCTTATATAAGCTAGACATCAAAGGTAATCAATAAGAACGACATTATGAGCGGTTCATTTTCGAAAAGAAAATACATATAGGTTTCAATGTAGATTTGGATATTCATTTATTACATGATCTATCCTGCTTTTCATGTCATGAATCAATCCACACATTTTGGAAAATTACAAAAATAACTTGTTTCTGCTTGAGGATCTTTGGAAAACTTGCCATCTGGGGGTCATGAACTATGGATGACCTCGTTTGATTTGCACTCTGCTCAGAATCCCTTAGAAAGCACAGGGGAAAAAGTTCATCATTAAGGATGACTGATGACTGCCAGTCACGGTTGACCTCATCCAAGCTTTGTCTCTGCCTCAGTAATAAGCTGTCCTTTATTAGCACCAACACTGCATAAAAGGGGTGTGTTTAGTCACAGGATAGTGGCCTTCTAATGTTCACTTCTTCCTGAAAGATTGATTAGTGCACATTTTTACTGTCTCTATGATAGGTGCATTAAAAAGGACTGCTGCAGAGTGAGTCCTGTAATGCAAGTACTTGCTGCAAACCATAAAAGGGGGGGAGGAGTCTTTTATTAGAAGCCACGCCAATCTCCTAATACAAACTTTAGAATTACAGTGGCTTATGAAAGTATTGACCCCCCTTGGCATTTTTCCTATTTTGTTGCCTTACAACCTGGAATTAAAATGGATTTTTATTTGGATTTCATGTAATGGACATACACAAAATAGTCCAAATTGGTGAAGTGAAATGAAAAAAATAACTTGTTTCAAAAAATTCTAAAAAATTAATAACGGAAAAGTGGTGCATGCATATGTATTCACCCCCTTTGCTGTTAAGCCTCTAAATAAGATCTGGTGCAACCAATTACCTTCAGAAGTCACATAATTAGTTAAATAAAGTCCACCTGTGTGCAATCTAAGTGTCACATGATCTGTCACATGATCTCAGTATATATACACCTGTTCTGAAAGGCCCCAGAGTCTGCAACACCACTAAGGAAGGGGTACCACCAAGCAAGCGACACCATGAAGACCAAGGAGCTCTCCAAACAGGTCAGGGACAAAGTTGTGGAGAAGTACAGATCAGGGTTGGGTTATAAAAAAATATCCAAAACTTCCCACGGAGCACCATTAAAGCCATTATTAAAAACATGGAAAGAATATGGCACCACAGCAAACCTGGCAAGAGAGGGCCGCCCACCAAAACTCACAGACCAGGCAAGGAGGGCATTAATCAGAGAGGCAACAAAGAGACCAAAGATAACCCTGAAGGAGCTGCAAAGCTCCACAGTGGAGATTGGAATATCTGTCCATAGGACCACTTTAAGCCGTACACTCCACAGAGCTGGGCTTTACGGAAGAGTGGCCAGAAAAAAGCCATTGCTTAAAGAAATAAATAAGCAAACACATTTGGTGTTTGCCAAAAGGCATGTGGGAGACTCCCCAAACATATGGAAGGTACTCTGGTCAGATGAGACTAAAAATGAGCTTTCTGGCCATTAAGGAAAACACTATGTCTGGTACAAACCCAACACCTCTCATCACCCTGAGAACACCATCCCGAGAACACCATCCCCACAGTGAAGCATGGTGGTGGCAGCATCATGTTGTGGAGATGTTTTTCATCGGCAGGGACTGGGAAACTGGTCAGAATTGAAGGAATGATGGATGGCGCTAAATACAGGGAAATTCTTGAGGGAAACCTGTTTCAGTCTTCCAGAGATTTGAGACTGGGACGGAGGTTCACCTTCCAGCAGGACAATGACCCTAAGCATACTGCTAAAGCAACACTCGAGTGGTTTATGGGGAAACATTTAAACGTCTTGGAATGGCCTAGTCAAAGCCCAGACCTCAATCCAATTGAGAATCTGTGGTATGACTTAAAGATTGCTGTACACCAGCGGAACCAATCCAACTTGAAGGAGCTGGAGCAGTTTTGCCTTGAAGAATGGGCAAAAATCCCAGTGGCTAGATGTGCCAAGCTTATAGATACATACCCCAAGAGACTTGCAACTGTAATTGCTGCAAAAGGTGACTCTACAAAGTATTGACTTTGGGGGGGTGAATACTTATGCATGCTCAAGTTTTCTGTTTTTTTGTCTTATTTCTTGTTTGTTTCACAATAAAAAATTCCATTTTAATTCCAGGTTGTAAGGCAACAAAATAAGAAAAATGCCAAGGGGGGTCAATACTTTTGCAAGTCACTGTAAGTTGAGAATTATCTATAATCAGAATAAGAAGTGCACATACAGAATGTTCCTTACAACCCCTCGGAGATCAGAGTTATCCAACCCTGAGTTATAATGCATTAATACATAGAAAATGAACACTCCAAAAACTATAATTTGTTCTTAAGGACTTGTATGGAGTATTTTAGCACTATAATCCAACTGTTTCCATAAACATTATGGCAGCAATGCAAATGTGAAAGTTGAAACAATAAGGTTACAAATCTACATGGAGGTCCAAGGTATTTCTCTTAGAAGCTGTTCAATTTCAATTGATTGAAATTGTGTCAGCTTTTCCAAACTCGTGCGAATTTAATCGGTTGACATTCAACCACTCCACAACAAAATGCTCCCGACTAATAAAGCTGTCATGCTATTAAAACAATGGTTATCTATATTCTCAAAAGGCTACTGCCCTTTCACTATTTCTAGTTGTTATTTATAGCTACTTTTATCCTTCCACGCATTGCCATGGAAATGCAAAAACTTGCCCAAGGTGGATATCATCTGGATTGAGTTTGTGTTTAAGCTATACAGCCTTCAAGCTGTATCTGAAACAGGATTCTTTGTTTACTTTTAGCAGACATATTCATATATATGATAAACGGGGAAATTTTCCATAATACACCAGCAGGGAAGGAGGATTCAGGCAAATTATACCGAATGTCTTTTTTCTTTTGCATACAAGCAAACACCAGCTAACGATGGGTCAGGCTGCTTAACCACTTGGATATGAGCTAAGCTGTGGATTAAAAAAACAATCTCTCTGAACACTATTTTTGTGGCTTAGTTTTGTTTTTTCAGTTTTTGCTAAATTCAAGTCTCCCCCATCCTCTTAGTGTTTTCATCAAAAATAAACAAATAATGAACTGAACAACACAGAGTTGCAGGCATATGATAAGTAAAAGAAAAATCCAAGCAATAAAGCTTAAAGTCTTAAGAGAGTGATCACTGATGTGACCAAAAAAATGCAACACTACATTGCTGGTCTAGGTGATTTTCACAACAAGCTAGCTTACTGTCCAGCAAATTATGTCAGGTTAGTGGACAGGAACGGTGCCAAAATTTAATATAGGGAAACATTAACAACAGAAATTCTAGAACCCTAAACCCCAAAACAGAAAATGATGTTAAAAAGTACATAATGATCTTTTTATTTTATTGTGTTACATGTTCCTATGTTTTGCTACAACTGTTTACATAAGATATGTGTATTGTTTTATTTTTTTTATATATATTTTTTTTAACTTTTACATTGCATGCCCTGCCTCAAGATGGCTTCCTATGTAACCGCATTGACCTCTCAGAACTACATTTGCCATTATCCTCCTGCTCACTAGTAAATCCATCTCAGTTACATATGTGAGCAGGAGGACGATGGGAAATTTAGTTCTGAGGGGTCTATGCAGGTATATGGGACGCCATCTTGAGGCAGGGAATGCAATCTAACCCTCTGCAGTCCAACATTACAATATTTCCTTGTCCGACATCATCAGAAAGTCATCAAGCACAGGTCCCTAGTTGTTTTTCTCCAAAAAAAGCAGAAAAAATGCTTTCAATTGCCAAGAGAGGTCGAT
>NC_054537.1:75173117-75363117 GCF_017654505.1 Polyodon spathula
CATTTCTGTCTGTTGATTGAATACATGTTTAAAACTATTGTCAATACTGACCATTTTTAAGAGCCATCCCTAAACACAAAGCACCTGAACATTTGGTTGTATGATGATATGAACAAGACAACTGGCATTTAACCTCACCAAAACTGACAACTCAGCCGATTTTTTTTTTTTTTTTCCCCCTCAAGTCTCAGCTTTGTTGCTGTGTTAAAAGCGAAGATAACTAAGGTCATTAAGCAGCATTGTATCTGTGACATGATTAGTCAGGTAGCAAAGTCCATTTGTCACCTGCACTAGCAAATTGAGTTAATACTGCACTACGGGCTATGGGGACTGTATAATATCAACTTGATTACATCAAAGCAGCTGCGAACTTGACACCTTACTGAATTTGTCGGCATTAATCGTTAGGCCTGTCAGAAATCCATCAGGTTTACAGATAATTAGGGGCCTGCTAATGAATCTGGCTAAACAACCTTATCTTTTCTCTGATAATTAAGAAGCCTCTTCACTATGAAGAGTCGTTTTCTCAAAGGTTTGATGGCAGAAACAGGATTAGTGTAGATGATGTTTTCCCTTCCTTTCCCCATCAGTGTGAACCATTGCTATTCTACATCCGTCAGCCCACTTCTTCCCACAACTTCCTGGCTACCAAACAATCAATTATTTCACACAATGATACTCTAAGGGAAAACATAAAATCATCAACCGTGAATGTAGCCTGCAATTTAAAGAGATAGGCTGCTGTTTTCTCAACATGCAAACAAAAAGTAAATATCCAAGGTAAAACAGAAGTCAAAAAAGGTTTGTGCTTCATATACTATATATACACAATTATATACACCGAATAAAGACACTGTATGTTACTGGGTATCTCAGAACCCTGCCTGAGTTTTTGTTTCAAACACCACCAGAGTTCAGTGTTTTATAAAAAAAAAGAAAGAAAGAAAAGAAATGACTGGAAATATCATAGGTATATGGTTTCAAGATTAATTTGGCTTCAAATGGCAGCTCAACAGGGTAGCTTCTTGCCATCTAGAGTAGATGTACTGTAAGCAGGGAGTTGTTTTGCAAGTTCTCCTGTTTGTTTTTGTAAATACACAGCTGACTGCCTCAGAATGAATTGTGGTTTCTAGGTTTTTAGGTCAACAGGAGGTTGTGATACCTGTAACCCCTGTGTTTCTCTTTCTTTTACTTTGAATGAAACACAAGGCTGCTCTCCCATTTTAATTTTTTTTTTAACAGAACAGATGACTCAGTCATCAAGTCCTCTCAGCCATCACGTTGCAGCATTTTGATTAAGTATGCCAAATGTCGTGTAGAGGAAAGAATGGAAACACTATGCCTGCCAACTTTTGATTGACCATTAAAGCCAATGATGTATATGCCTGTCAAAAGAGAGACAATTAAATCAATACTGGAAAAAAAGTCGCCTTGACGGCTTATTTTTATGTAAGAGCTGCCAGGACAGATTACCATGCACCATCACGCCCCTGTCAACTTTTAAACCTTTTATAAAAAATGCTGTGTTTAAAGTTGACACAGGGTATTTCTTCCACCACAGCTTCATCAAGCATGGTCTGTGAGTTTGATATTTACGCAAATTAGAATTAATTTTTACCTGCTTAACTTAATAATATAAATACAAAAATATTAAGTTAAAAGTATAGTTTGTGTCTCTTTATTAGGTCTGTTTTACATCCTGCATTTCAAAAATCTGTTTAAAATTCCATTACAGTCTTTTGTTAGACTTCAGTTGTTATGCCTAACATCAAAGGCAGCCCTATTTACAGTTGTTCAAAAATCTTACACACTGACTCCTGGTCACCCTGCCATAACATTATTTATTTTAACTTAGACTCTAAAAGGATATGTGTCAACATGTTCTGTGATAATACACATGTTTTTGTTGTTGTTGTTTGTTTTGTGTTTTTTTTTTTTTTTTTTTTTTTTTTTGTAGGTAAGCAGAAGGAATTTATTTTTAGATGTATTTTCTAAATGAGAATGCTCTTGTTAGTATATGGCTTACTTTTTATTACTGGATAGATTAAACAATTATGTTTTAAGAGTGACAAAAAATAGTGTTTTAATGAAACTACTATTTTTTTTTTATATATAACCAAAAAGTCAGACTAGGTCAAATAAAATCAAAGGGAGGCTATCACTAATCTGTTTGGCATCAGCACCTTTCATAATGACTGAGAAACAAGAGATAATTATGCTGCAGCTTCAAAACTTTAGTTAAGTATTAAAAAAGCAGAAAAAAAAGAGTTGTCCTTAGAGTGGCTAAGCTGTCAGGGGCATGTGTGTTTCCATGGTGAGTGATTTATTGATGTTTATCAGGAATGAACAGATCAAAGGTTGCCAGATGACAGGCGATCAATCACGCATCAAATCAAGGATGACAATCCTCTAATAAACAGAAAAAAAGGTAAACCAGCTCGCCGGTTTTCTTTTCAGAAAAAAAAGAAAAACACAAAATTCTACCATTGTTTTTCTCCCCATGTAAAACAATGATGGCTCTCAAAAAAAAAAAAAAAAATCCCTTTCAAGTGACTGAAGCTAACATTATGAATGGAAAATGCTTATGAACCAACTACCATAATAAAATGATAGTTTTTTTATTTTATTTTTTATGCCACGGTATTTTTTTTTGCTATTAGTACTTTAAGACGAGCTATGTTGACACCAGCCACACAAGGAATTTTGTTAGTTTTTTTAAGACAATAATGTGTATGATAAGTGTAAACGGTTTGAGAGGAATTAAAATAACAGAACAACCTGGAAAGGAAACTATAGATAGAATGGCACTACCATTTAAATTATAAATCATATTGACTAGTGTGCGTCTCAGGAAAATGCTGTCAGTTGTAATGTACAGAATGTAAATAGCCTTACCTGCAGACCGCCTTGGTACTTGCTGCTTTCTCCTCGTCATAGTGCCGCTCAACAGTTTCCGCAGGACTTTTCATGCAGGAATAAAAATCAAAAGCGCTCACGGAGAAAATGCTACTTTTGTTCACAATGTTTCTCTTCGGGTGCTCTTTGCAACCGGTTTACGGAGGCGGCTACTAAGTCACCGCTACAAGAAAGTCAAAAGAGATGTGACTCCTCATTCAAAAAAGTATCTTGCAACAAAAACCGATATCCTAGATCTCTGCTTTCTTAAAATGTCTCAGATATAACAGTATTAATAAATACAAAAAAATAAAAAAAAATAAAATAAAAAAAAAGGTGTTCGAAATATTATATATTTGAAAGTCTCCTAACGTGTTGGTTTTCATAACGGATACATCTTCTCGGCACTTCTTTAATCTGTGGCAGAAAATCTGAGATGTGAGGTCAGTTTCAGTCACTCCCCCTTCTTCATCGGAAAGATTATTACTTTGTGTATCTTCCTTCGTCTTTAACTCACACGGTAAAACTCCTCATTATATTTCATTTCCGTATCAGTTGTTTTTTTTTTTTTTTTTTTTTTTTCAAGCACTGGTAATGAAAAACCAAGAAAAGAATAAACAAGCATTAGAAGGCTAATGTCAGTCACCCCGTCACCCAAAGACAGATCAAACAGACTCTCAGTCCGTATGGCTACTTTCTAAATATCTTTCCATTTGCGATCGCAGCGGCTTGCTTGGTACTATTAAATTGTTTCTGCCGCCGCTCGGAGTACGTGCGAGCTTTTTGATCTACTACAGCGGAAGACGAAACAGTGAGAGAAACAGACATCCACTCTCCGGGAGAGATGGACATGAACTATTTTTTCCACTAAACTCCAGGGAGTGATCCACAGTCTTGTCTCTTCTGTAAAAATGTAACACACATTCAGAACCCTGGAGGGTTTCAGACAGCCTCAACTGATAGACAGACACATCGAGTTGCTTTTCCTGCTTCACTCTTACTCCTCCCCTTGCTACAAACGTCACTCTGACAGTAAAACCTACCTGTCAATCTTTTTAATTGTCTTGTTTTTTTCTTCCTTAAAAATGAGCGACATGACAAAGGAAGACTTAATTGATCACTGAGGTGGAAGTTTTACTTCGAGATCTCAAAGACTTGTCTATCTGGTTCTGTTGCCACCATAATGTAGTCCTTATTAATTCTGTTTCCGTACCATTTTGTTTTAAGAAGTTCAATAGCCCCTCCCGATTTATTTACTTGGTTATTGCTAAGTGAATCTTTTCCAAGCGTACGTTGTTTAACTCATGCGTGCATTTTCTAGCAGTTTCGTTTTCCTTATTTTTGTTAAAATTGTTGACATAAACCAGACCATAGCCTCCATTAAATGTATATGAGGAATGATGCTCCGAGGGATTTAAAATAAGATTTTTCTCTGAATAAGCGTAGTCATTAAAACAGCAACAACAAAAACAAAGCTTCAAAACTTTGCATGTACAAAGATAAAAATAAACTTAACATATTCCCTTTACTTTTGCTATGTTTGCCATTTTTCATGTCTTACGTGAAATACAGCCGACTGGTTGTACATCAGTACATTCGAAGGGTATGTTAGTAATACATGTGCGTATTTAACTGCGTTAGCAGTGTCTTCCAGATTTTTTAAAAAATGTTTTGGCTTTGTAATGGGACAGTTTCATTGCTCTGTGTTAGCGTACCATACCATTATGTAAACTAATGTGGACTGTTCCTATTCCCACATTTGCATTTGATAATCGCATGTTGGAGAAAAATATATTCAGCTGTTGCAGTTTTATATCGATCCTGTTTTCATTTCTTCCACCCGGTGGTAGGGTGTAAATAACTCCAGATTGATTCGTTACACCTTACGAGGAAGTGAACATAGACACGGGAAGGGGAGGGACTCTGAAAGCTAAAGCAACACAGTGCTACATTACCAAGCCTCTGCACATTATTCATCTATCGCAAAAACCTGCAATTTAATAACAGGTTAAAATAGCAGATGATATGCTTCTGACATACACATATTTGTATATATAAAATCTAATGGGAAAGTAGAGCTAGCCAGGGAGCTAAATGCAATATTTGCAGGAGAACTGTCCGTGAACTTGGTTCTTTATTTATTTATTTATTTATTTATTTATTTATTTATTATGTTGAACTCATGTCCATTGCCTCAACTGCTAGGACGCTGTTTTTAGCAGTCGATGGAAAACTCCGGATTAAAAAACGCAATTTTCGGACTTCGCTTAATTTCAGCCCCACTCCGGTCGATACTAGACATGTCGTACTCCACTCATTCATGGATTTTAAGGGTTCCTCCATACCTAGGTCCATGCTCCTCAAGCGGTTGTCACAAAGCTGTTTTTGGTTGTCACAAAGCTGACCCCAAATTTCAGAGAAGCGGTCTCTGCAAACTGTTCCGGTCCAGACACCCAGGGATGGAGATTTACACATCAGATTAGCCACTCAAATTATTATATATATATTATATATATATTCATATATATATATATATAATATATATATATATATATATTATATATATGGTGTGTGTGCACACACACATACACAATTAATATTATTATTACATTACCATATTCTGCTCTTCAAGAATGGCATGAATATAGCCTCGTTGTAGCAATATAGCAATCACCCCAGACTACAGTACCTTGACTCTGTACTTGAACAGGGTGGAGAATTTGAAATGCTTCCACAACTACCTATTCAGCACGGAAATAAAATCTTACCTCCTTTTTCCCCCCTTGCAGCCTAAATTCCTGAGTTATTGCCAGCTGTAATCAAAAACCGATCATTTATGCAGAATGAATGTTGGAGGGAGCTAATAACGTGGAAATATTTCCAAGTTCCGCCCCAACATCTGTCTGTCCATCCATCTCTGAATCTATCTCTATCTGCCTGTCTATCTTGATGTTTTGCTACGTCACTAACCTGCAATCAGAAACTCAGTTACAAGCAAAACTGGCACAAATAGACGCAGAGATTGAGAAATTGCTGTTTAGCATTTGGACTGCAGAGCAAAACACATAATGCGCCATGGTTTCATTAACCCTTTTCAGATATCCTGATTTCATAATTGAAGATTATTATTATTATTATTATTATTATTATTATTATTATTATAATAATAATAATAATAATAATAATAATAATAATAATAATCTAAACTAGTACACATTAGTGACAGAACAGACAAGTATTTTTTTTGATAACCGTATTTCTTGTGTTTTAATCTTATAATATGGGTGTAAAAAAAGGCTAGAGCACTCATTTGGAGAATTAGTTTGTAGATAATATAATAATTTGGCGTTTTATTTTTGGTTTGCTATAGAATTGAAATGGCAAGACATAGCCTACCTGCAGTTGCATTTCTAAGCTCTTTGCCCGTTATATTGTAAGTGGAATATTTAAAAAGTTATACCATAATGTGTGCTAAAAAATATTGATTATGGAATCTGTATTATAACACGCATACTCATTTTTTACAGTTTTTTTTTTTTTTTTTTTTTTTTTTTTTTTTTGGATTTAGGAATATATTACATTTCTAATTACTTTTAAAGTCTCAAAACGCGAAACGCCTATCGGTTTTAATCTTAGTAGTAAACATGTTAAAGCTTGTGTATTTATTCCTGTTTATAGTAGCACATTACTGGAGCTGTACACACAGTAGCCATATTAACCCAAATGTGAACGAAGGGACAAATATAGTTCTTTAACTCTATGCTATTGCAATAGGCTATACACAGGCTAATAATTTAATTTAAAGTTGGACCAGTTTACCTTGTTAGACAAGTTACACAAGTAATGTGTGAGATACAGGAGTTGTTAAATGTTTTAAGTAGATCGGATTTCAAACGATTTTATATATATATATATATATATATATATATATATATATATATATATATATATATATATATATATATATATCCCAGAATGACCTTAACCGGTAGCACTACGTTGTAAACACGTGTACAAGTCAACATATTTAAAAATATGCATTTAGAAAAAAAAGTCGATTACTTATTTTGCAAGACTTTATTAAAGATTTTAAAAGGAAACATAAAATAAGTCACACAAAATATGATGAAACCTCTGTAGCACATTTTCATTGTTGTAAAACTGAATATGCAATACCAAAACTTCTAATGATATACTAACCTTGCAGGTTGTTGCAGATCCTATTGATAGAAATATTTATTTATTATGTGTCCATCTCAGTATAAACTATTTAGGTTGCTCTTTTAATAACTATAATATAGCTGCCTGGTTAAATGTTATTTATACATGTTTTTGTGTGGTTTAAGCGAACCTTCGAAAATGTGGACTTGGGGTAAAAGACGAAAGAAACCCGACATAAATTTCTAACCTTTAGCAAATACATGCCTGTTGTATATTTTGCAAACTGACCCAGTATTAACAAATAATTTAAACAGACATAAACGCACGTTTGTTTTTAGGTATGTTTGATTCATGGGGACGAGTTGATCGATTCAGAGCTGAGGCAACACTAGGTTTAGTTAAGTTTTGGATTTTGGTTTTCAATTAGATTTTTTTTTTCTTCATAAAAATAATTGGATTAATTCACTTTATGCTTTTCACTCCCTAATGCAATTACATGGTTTATTTCACATTATCACAGTGATAATACTCCATATTGAGGTATAGCTCCGTGTCATGTATGCTCAATATAAACATATTCCAATAGTTCTCATGTGTTTTTTTTCTTTATTATTTTGCACCATGGATATATATATATATATATATATATATATATATATATATATATATATATATATATATATATATATATCAAAACATTGTGGTCAGGGCGAGTTTGTTTAGGCTAATAATGCAGGATATCTATTGCATTCTAAACCTTCCTTTGAGTAGGATATTAAGTTTTTATCGATAGCAAAATGTAAATACGACTGCATTGAACATTATATAATCAGTTGAAGAGTTTTAAGTCTACCTTCATTTAACAGTTCACTTATTACTTTACATGGAGTCAAATATTTTTAATGCGCTTTATCGGAAGTCTAAATAAAAAATAAAAAAAAAACCGCTAACTTGGCTAATTGAATTGAATTGAACACACACACACACACACACACACACACACACACACACACATATATATATATATATATATATATATATATATATATATATATATATATATATATATATTACTTGTAATAATAAAAACAAACAAAAAATAAAACAATATAAAAATAAAACGTAATGTATTTTTAAAAAATGATGTAGACATATTTGCTTGAAAAATACAAATATTAATTGAACTCTATTTCTATTACTCTATTTTCCTCCAACTGTCTTATTGTAGACAATACTGTGACCTATCTAGAGATTTCAAGAGGTAGAGACGCGTGTGGGAAACGTAGAGAATATCAGAGACCTTTTAAGTGCATGTCTAACAAAACCCTGGCATGTCTTATAGGAAGGGGGTCATCTAGTTTTGAGCATTTGTTTTTATGGGCTTACATTACTCAGACTGTAATAAAAAGACCATTAAAATACGTAGCATTCACCAACATATAAATCGCAGGAGTCTGTTGTAAAAACATTTACCGACCACAACTATGATGCCTTTTGTGTGTGTGTGTGTGTGTGTGTGTGTGTGTGTGTAAGGTGTTTAGTGAGAGGTAGGCTACTGTACACTCACTCACCTTAGTAGCCAGAAGTGCAAGAGTCAAGTTCTAAACACGGACCGCGACTCAGACACTTATTTTTTTAAGACTACAGTTAAAATTCTCTCTCTCTCTCTCTCTCTCTCTCTCTCTCTCTCTCTCTCTCTCTCTCTCTCTCTCTCTCTCTCTCTCTCTCTCTCTCTCTCTGAAGTTAGTTCAAAGTTGCCAAACTAGCTGCTTATTTCTAAAATTTAACCTAGCTGCTTCGTTATCAATCTCAGCCTCTGATGTGTACGTTTTTGAGGGTAGGACAGTACACGTTTATAAAGTTTAACATGAAAATATTTCCCCTGAATTCGGATACGTTATGTGCTTTAATTATATAACTGCTAACTACAATTACACTAGCTTATGTTTTTAAGGTATATCAATTTAACCAAGTGACATTTTAATTATCATTCTGCACTACACTATATACCAGCCTTAGCTGTAGAAAGTCCAAACATTATTCATGGGCTCTCAACTCATAGCGATGGCTCCTTTCAGGGCAGGGGTCAAGGAGTGTTCCAGTCACGTTTAAGGGAACTATACAGTAATAGAATTCAGTCAAAAAATATTAATTCATTCCATTTTTGTATTTAAACTGGACTTGAAATGATATACAAAATGCATTCCAGGAATGTGAAATTTGCAAATTAAGTTTAATAAATATTTAATGAATGCATTTATAATACAAAATAAACTATTCAATTTGGTTCATTAGACAGTAATTCAAAAATCTAAATGTATATTACTCATAGGTTAACCAGTCTATTTAGACAGGATTTCCCCAAAACTGCCAAAAAAGGATTTATAATTGATCCAGGAGAGTGCTGCCCCATTAAAGAAATCAGAAAGCAAAATAATCAGTGGAACATTACACCAAAGTGCATAAATAGGGAGCTATCATAATATTTCACCAGGTCTTAAACCTGAGGATTATCTTGGATCTTTAACAATCTTTTGCAAATGTGAATAAATAAACCTACAGCTTGTATATGTGAGGTTCACTTATTTTCAAACAATTTACTGACCACTTGTTGGCAATCAAGCAGAATGCAAACTGTTTAAGGGAACAATAGGATTACTAGTGTGTCTATATGTTTTGGTCTCTATATACTGTAATGTTTGGGTAATTGGTATTTTTTTCCATTAAAATATTCTGTAAGTAAAGTGGTTTACTAGTAAACAGCTGTGATTATTTTGGTGAATACTGATATCTTGAAGATTCTCAAACAAAATACTGAACCGTCAGTAATGGAAACCAATGTTGGGATTAAGTTGTAAGCAAGGGCTGTATTAAAATGGGGTGGCTAAAAAACACCTTTTAAAGGGAATATTTAGAGGTGTGATAGTTTAACAAAAAATTGTTTACCATCACTGAGTGCAAGTTTTCCATTACTCCAATGCATTGCGCTGCTTTTTGGATACATCACCCTGCTCTTGAAAAGTAAATAGATTCAGCTTTGGAATCTTGGGAGGACTGTGTAGAATTGCAAATGAATTTCAATGTTGCCAGAAATCGGCACATAAAAAGTGCACCGTTTTAATTTAATGTGATGTTGTTTAAAAGTAGTACCGATTTTGCAGTTGGAGAACATGACTGCAATTACCGTACAGAATTACAAACATTTTCACAAAGCTTTTTCAGATGTATGGCCCCGGGCGGGAAATACTGGTGTCAAGAGTAACAAAAAGTACTATTGTACACATGCTTCTGCAGTAAGTTGCCATGATACAATATTGCAATTTTTATATATTTGCCTATGTTACAATGAGAACAGATATACCTAAAAACAGTTATTCCCAACAGGGAGGGCAATTTGAACTGATAGCGGCAACTCTAACATTGTTTTTTTTGACTGAAAAATACCAGTACTGGCAATGTCACATCAGCCTTTCTCTTTCACAGTTTATGACTAATAGTGTCTGGCTGTCCATCTATCCCTGTCTGTCACACTACGAGATGAACACGATAACTGGCTTCATGTTGCACAAATCATCACAAAATGGCCACAAGTAGCTTAATTCATTTAGGACAGAAGCTGGACATTTTAATTTACAGGAGTGATTTCATTTTAAAAGAAAATATTCACACAAAAAAGAGGCTTGTCGCCTCGTGTGACCACCCTGGTCAACACCCTGGCGACATGTCTTCCACCTTAGTACGATGTTCTATTTTTCGATGACACAAGGGCAACATTTTCAATACCAGCCAATCATATTTGATAGTAGTCTCACGTGATAATAAACGGGTGATGTGGACGCATGACTTAGAAGTGAAGCTAATAGACTATTTAGTTTTTTTGGGGTTTTTTTTTTGGTTTGAGAAATAATTACATATAAGAAAATAAAAGGTTTCCTTGGAGGCCATCTGTTACTTTGTGTTTCCTTTGCTTAAATTATTATTATTATTTTTGCAATAAATAAGAACAAAAGACAATAACATTTTCATTTTTTGCTCACAAGATGAAAAAAATGAAAAGGTTGCAATGGTTGTGTTTTGGTAATAGATAGACTACTTGTTCACCACATTTTAGAAAAAAAAAAATGTCGTAAGGTTTGTTTTTTTGTGCAAGTATAAAACAAGTGATACAGTAATACTTCTCCATGTCTCATAACCCATGTCTGAACCCCAAACTTTTTTTTTCCTACTCTCCTCTTCCTCATCTAACATTTCTATTAAAGCAGCAGCCGCAGCCTTCCTTTGCAGCATGTTTACGCCTTGTGATAAAAACGTCCATTATGTTTGGTTTGCATTATATTGTCGCCTGTGTGTTGCCATCTTGTCGACCGCATGGTTGTCTCTCGTGTGACCACCGCAAAACACAAGGCAACACACAGGCAACAAATGTGTTCCTCTTGTTGCCGTCAGTAAAAGTCGCCTGTATGACCAGGCCTTTGGGATTTCATTCACTGTCACTCCCATGCACTTTCTTAGGCCATTTTTGTTTTGTCTGTTTGACAGCCTTCAATTCGATAGAATAATAACTGGCAGGTACCTAACATCCTATAAAAGTGCCTTTTGTCATCCACTGCTTTTCTTGTTTTCTACACAGTCATTATGCTCCATTTTCCTGCAGACAGCACATGGGATACTACATGTTTTTGCAGCCTGTCTAACTTTACAGTCTTACTTATTTTAACAATTTGCTTTATAATGAAATAGACATAATATTGAAATTCATAGGCGGTTCGAAACTTTTGCCCACTGTTGTAGGTTTCTCTTGGATATTTAAAATGAAGGCCGGTTTACAATTTTAGTGAATGCAGAAAGGTACATTTATTGGAAAATAAAGCTCAAGGATATACCTATAAACGGCATCTCTAAATGACTCTAAGAGGCAACACCCAGCACACCAAAATTATCCCAATTGCACAAACAACATTTGACCACCTATAGTAATTTATAGTAATGTAGGTAATTCACTGTGAAGAAAACAATGAATCAGCAACAGCCAGTGAAAGCCTCTTCTGTCTTTTAAATTTAAGTTCAATGGACTGTCAACCTACAGGGCTCTGTACACTTAATTAAACAGTTTTAATGGCAGCTATTGAGAGGTCTAAAGGCTTTATCTGCCACTACAGCCCTTTACTATATACAGTGACACTGGAGTACTGTACTGTAGTACTGCAGCAAGCACTTGAAAACAAATGCATTGTTAAACCTAACTAGCTGAATTAAAGTTTTAAAATATCCTAAATTATGTATGCTTTAGAGTTATTTAAAAGCATTTTATATATAAAATATCATATATATATATATATATATCTATATATATATATAATATTATATATTATACATCGGATGATATGTTTACACTTACCGTTCGCGCAGCCTAATTGGCATACTTTAATTACAAGTAAAATACCAGTAGCAGTTTTCCACTTTATATGCTGCTGTATGTAATTGCATAGTTGCATAAATAATTTTAAAAAATGCTAAAAAAAAATCTTGAATAACATAACCGAGATTAGAAATCTTTTCAATAAATAATTTGAAATCCGTCGCAAAAGATTAAAAAGTAATTTTTTTGCAAATCTCGCTAAACAATACCTTTTTTTGTGTTGCAGTGCCTTGTGTCAGAATTCCAGCTGGAATTTTCCAAGGGAGTTAAATGTAATGCTAAACTAAATTGAAATATCTGTGTCCTGATGTTACAAAGGTTATGAATAGACTGAGATTCTTTACAGTACATACAGATAATGTCATGTTATAATTATATTATATATATAATATATATATATATATATATATATATATATATATATATATATATATATATATATATATATGTTGCTTTATAGCCTGGAATTAAAATGTATTAAAATAGTTTTTTTTTTTTTTTCATTTATCTACACATCCTACCCCACAACTTCCAAGTGACAAAAATATTCTAGAAATTTGTAGAAAATTAATTAAAAATAAAAACTGAAATAGCTCGGTTGGATAAGTGTCCACCCCCCTTGTAATAGCAATCCTAAATTAGCTCAGGTATAAAATCACACATCAAGTTAAGTGGCCTCCACCTGTGTTAAATTGTAGTGATTCACATGATTTCAGAAAAAAATCAGCAGTTCCTGTAGGTTCCCTCTGCTGGGTAGTGCATTTCAAAGCAAAGACTCAACCATAAACACCAAGGAGCTTTCAAAAGAACTCTGGGACAAAGTTGTTGAAATGCACAGATCAGGGAATGGGTATAAAAAAATATCAAAGGCCTTGAATATCCCTTGGAGTACGGTCAAGATGATTATTAAGAAGGGGAAGGTGTATGGCACCACCAAGACCCTGCCTAGATCAGGCTGTCCCTCCAAACTGGATGACTGAGCAGAAGGAGACTGATCAGAGAGGCTACCAAGAAGCTAATGGCAACTTTACAAGAGCTACAAGCTTTTATGGCCAAAACTGGTCAAAATGTGCATGTGAAAACACTATACCAAGCACTCCACAAATCTGGCCTGTATGGTAGAGTGGCAAGAAGGAAGCCATTACTCAAGAAAGCCCACCTTGAATCCTGTTTGAAGTATGCAAAAAGAAACACTCAGGAGATTCTGTAGCCATGTGGCAAAAATATTTGTGGTCTGACAAAATTAAATGGAACTTTTTGGCATAAATGCAAAGCGTTATGTTTGGAACAAACTCAACACAGCACATCACCCAAAGAACACCATACTTACTGTGATGCACGGTGGTGGCAGCATCATGTTATGGGGATGTTTCTCATTGGCTGGGACTGGGGCACTTGTCAGGATAGAAGGGAAAATGAATGGAGCAAAGTACAGATAAGTCCTTGAGAAAAAACTTCTGCCCCCTGCAAGAAAGCTGAAACTGGGATGGAAGTTCACCTTTCAGCATGACAATGACCCAAAGCACGCAGCGAAAGCTACACTGGAATGGCTAAGGAATAAAAAGTTAAATGTCCTTGAGTGGCCGAGTCAGAGCCCCACCTAAATCCAATAGAAAATTTGTGGTATGACTTGAAGATTGCTGTCCATCAACGCTCCCCAAGGAACTTGACAGAGCTTGAACAGTTTTGTAAAGACGAATGGTAAAATATTGCCAAATCTAGGTATGCAAATTTGGTAGAGACCTATCCCAACAGACTCATAGCTGTAATTGCTGCCAAAGGTGCTTCCACCAAGTATTAACTCAGGGGGGTGGAGACTTATCCAATTATGATCTTTCAGTTTTTTAGTTTTAATATATGATTTTTTTCTCACTCTTTTTCCCCTTAACAGTGTGGAGTATGGTGTAGATAAGTGGAAAAAATACTCATTTAAATGCATGAAATTCTGAGGCACTGATACAACAAAATGTGAAAAAACTGAATTACAAATGGTACATTGAAATTTTTTTCTGTTCGATATTTTTTTTTTAAAACACTGAAACTCAAAATCAATTATTGTAAGGTGACATTGGTTTTATGTTGGGAAATATTTTTAAGAAAAATAAAAAACTGAAATATCTTGCTTGCATAAGTATTCAACCCCTGTGCTGTGGAAGCTCCCAGTTTGCAACGATGAAAGAAATTGCCCTAACAAGGACACAATTACCTTACCATTGGCCTCCACCTGTGAACCATTAAAATTGCTGTCACATTTTCATTGGTAAAGCTGTGACTCTTGAAAATGAAGACCAAAGAGCATCCTACAGAAGTTAGAGATAAAGTAATACAAATGCACAGATTAGGGAAAGGGTACAAAGTAATATCCAAGTGTTTGTATATCCCAGTGAGCACAGTTGGATCAATAAGAAGGAGACTTGTGAGAGAAGCCACAGAGAGGCCAACAATCACTTTGAAGGAGCTACAGAGTTCAGTGGCTGGGAGTGGAGTAATGGTGCACCATCACTGGGCTGTATGGGAGGGTGGCAAGAAAGAAGCCTTTGCTCCAAAAGTACCATCTGAAAGTACGTCTGGAGTTTGCCAGAAAGCATGAGAGTGACCCAGCTGCGATGTGGGAAAAGGTTTTGTGGTCAGATGAGACCAAGATAGAGCTTTTTGGCCAAAACTCAAAGCACTATGTGTGGCGCAAACCTAACACTGCCCATGCCTCAAGACACACCATCCCTACAGTGAAGTATGGTGGTGGCAGTATCATGCTGTGGGGATGCTTCTCATCAGCAGGGACTGGGCATCTTGTTACAATTGAAGGAAAAATGGATGGAGCAAAATACAAGAAAATACCGCAAGAGAATCTGCTTCAGTCCACTAAAAAACTGAAGCTTGGGAGGAAATTCACCTTTCAGCAGGACAATGATCCCAAGCACAAGGCCAAAGCAACATTGGAGTGGCTCAAGAACAAAAAGGTGATTGTCCTACAGTGGCCCAGTCAAAGTCCTGATCTCAATCCCATTGAGAATCTGTGGCACTATTTGAAAATTGCGGTCCACAAGCGTTGTCAACCAACCTGAACAACCTGGAGCAAATCTGCCAAGAAGAATGGGCCAAAATCACTCCGTGCAAAGCTGGTAAATACTTACCCCAAAAGACTTAAAGCTGTTATTGCAGTGAAAGGTGGCTCTACCAAATATAAATGTGTCGGGGTTGAATACTTATGCAAGCAAAATATTGTTTTAAAAAAAAATATCGAACAAAACGAAATTTCAATGTACCATTTTTAATTCAGTAATACGAAAGAATTGGTCAGGGGTCTGAATACTTTTGCAAGGCACTGTGTGTGTGTGTGTGTGTGTGTGTGTGTGTGTGTGTGTGTGTGTGTGTGTGTGTGTGTGTGTATATATGAATAATCTAAATTGGGTGTTATTATGTTATAACACCATCACATGTCAAGGTTACACAGTACTGTATTTTCTTCAGTTTATTTTTATTACATTCGTGTTATTATGCTTTAGGTGTTGGCCTGCCACATCTCACAATTTCTTTGTCATCTTGTGTCTTTTCTATTGTTGTTTTATTTTAGATTTGTTGGCATCAATGCGTCTGTCATCAATTATTCAGCTGGCCGTTACGACCCTTCAGTTAAGCCTCCATTTGATGCTGGTTTTGAAGAAATTGGTGAGGTAGTGGCACTGGGACGCAGTGCCAGCGCCAACCACACAGTGGGTGAAGTAGTGGCCTACATGGGAGATGGTGCTTTTGCTGAATACACAGTTGTGCCAGCCAGTCCCTGTGCCCGCAGCAAAACCTGAATTCCTCACCTTGATGTTGAGCGGAGCCACAGCTTACATCAGCTTGAAAAAGCTTGGAGTATTATCTGAAGGGGAGAAGGTTTTTGTGACAGCAGTAGCTGGAGGCACAGGGCAGTTTGCTGTGCAGTTTGCCAAGAGAGCTAAGTGCCATGTAATTGGAACCTGCTCCTCTAACAAAAAGGCTGCCTTCCTGAAATCCATCGGCTGCGACCGCCCATTAACTACAAAACTGAAGACATCCGGAAAGTCCTCAGAAAGGAGTACCCAAAAGGCTTGGATGTGGTCTACGAGTCCATCAAGGGGGGAAATGTTTGACCTCGCCGTCAACCGCATGGCCACTAAAGGCCGGCTAATTATTATTGGGTTCATTTCAGGCTACCAGACTGCCACTGGAATCAAGCCTGTAAGGACTGGAACTTTGCCTGCGAAGTTGCTCCAGAAATCTGCCAGCATCCTTGGGTTCTTTCTGCCTCACTACCTCTCAGAATACAAGGCAGCGATGAAGCACATGCTGGAGATGTGTGAGAAAGGTGAACTAGTATGTGAGGTGGATCTGGGTGAGATGACTCCAGAGGGCAAATTTGTTGGTTTAGAATCTGTGTTCCCTGCTGTAGATTACTTGTACTTGGGTAAAAACATTGGGAAGATTGTAGTTGAACTACCCCACTCTGTCAGCAGTAAATTGTGAGATTACAGTAGCAGTCGAAATTGGAAATACAACAGGAGAAAAAAAAAGACATTTACTTCAAAGTGATTCTGAAAGTGCCTAATTCACGCATGAGTGGGACATTTACTGGAGAAGTTTGACTTTAAAGATTAAAAAATGTTAGAAAAAAAATCTATTATGTAGTGTAAAAATCTAAATCTATGTATCCTTGTTCTGTATTACAATACAATACTGTACAATATAGTGAGGTAAAAGTGAGATTTTATAAAAACTGCTATGTGGAATTGGAAATTAATACTAGTTTGTAAATAAAAATACATTTATTTTAAAGAATATTATTAAAATATTTGTTAAACATTTAATACATGTCTTGTCCATCAATGTTTAGTGAAAATTTGACACTACAAGGTGTGTAGTAGTGTTCAGCTGTTAATGTTGATATTTGCTTGGTTTTATGTAGGAACTACTTGTCCACACATTAGATCTAATTAAACCAAAAAAGTGATATTACAAGGTTTTAAATAAATAATTTACAGTGTTTAGGATTTTTGTTCGGGCCTAAGAATGGCTCACCTGGTAAAAGCACATCGATGTGGTGTTCTGAATCATACGGTCAGGGGACGCAGGTTTGCATCCTGGCTGTGCAAATTCACCGGTCTCCGTTGGGAATTCCACAGGGAACGCCACACTGGCTCTGGTGATTCCATGGTATAGGTAGGCAACTTTGTCAGTGATTTGTTTCTCCTTGCCACGTTAGAGTGGACCATACTTGGCAGGCCTGATGTGATCAAATCGGACGCCTGCATAGCTGGCCTATGTCTTCCAGGGGCAGGTAGCTCACTGACATCCACTGCTGGGCTCCTGGGCATAAAAAGGAAATTCACTACATAGTGGAAGCAAAGGACACCCACTGATCTTTAGTTTTCCTGAGCTGTTGAGAGGATTGTTGCGATTTAGGGAACATAACTGCACATTCTAAATTAGGAAGAAAATGGGGGTTAAAATATTGAAGAAAAAAAAATATTAATATAACTTTTTAAATTTTATTTTGCAGTATGACCTCTAAACTGTTTTCTTTATCACAGTTCATCTCTTGTATCTGTAGATGATCCTTCTGTTCACTCTACTTTTTCAAAAAGCATGCCCCGTTGACAAACCAAGTTGTTTGTATTCATCAGTTAGTTTTAGCTGAAAGGATACATGCTTTCTCTCTCAATGAAATTTGATTAGGTCACTCTGTGAGTCAAACCGGAGTGATCCTGCTACTGTTTGCACAATGGAATAGAAAATGATCTGGTCAAACTTACAAAGCAAAATCAAATGATGTTTTTACTATAGTGATACAATGTTAGTTAGTAGGACGCATGTGTAGAACTTGGAATTCTCAGAAATTAGAACAACATAAAATATGGTAACAAGAAAAGGCTGTTCAGCCCATGGAGAACTTTCCCATGCTAGTAGATTATTTGCCCACATCTAAGAACCTAATTACAGTTTTTAAAGTGATATTCTCTTGTTTCTGCATTCTTATTTTATTTTATTTATTTATTTATTTTGTGTGTGTGGGTGTGTGTGTGTGTATATATATATATATATATATATATATATATATATATATATATATATATATATATATATATATATATATATATATATGTGTTTTATTACTGATTATATATATTTCTATGTGTGTTTTATTTGCTGATTATATATATTTGTACGTGTGTTTTTATTCTAAAGCACTTTGTGGCGACCACCATTAAAAGCGTTATACTAAAATTAAGATTGATTGATTGATTGATAATGCCTCCTCAGTCCTGGTCTAGATACCTACTTAACCAGCATAATGCTTTTAAAATTCAACAAACAACATTACTGTGCTTTATAAACCTAAATCCAACCCCCCCCCATTCTTCTATTTAATTGCCTCCAAGACATTTTAGGTTAGTACCTTGGAATTAGGAATTTGCCCTTTTAGTCCTGAGTAAATGAGGGAGCACACTCTTTCCACACTTTATTGTTAACTGTTTACCTGTTGACTATTCCATGGAATGATTGCAATGTAAAACAACCATTCCATGAATTAGGGGTATCAAAAGTTGAATTGCAATATCAAACCTAGGTAAGGCCACTCTATTGTAACTAGTGATGGAAGAGCGATTTCTTTGGAATTAAATATATTTGAAAGATCATTCAAGGAGGCTTTCACCATGTCTTCAATGTAGACAACTAACAGAACAAAATGAATTATTACCCAGCACTGGAATGACTGAAACAACAAGATAAAAATCAAAGAAAGAATTATGTAGGTTTCACACACCCGACCCCGTCCCTTTCAGAAACAGTTTATAGGGATTTGAGGGGGGTTGGCGAATTCTGTGTACTTGAGTGTGTATGACTTCCCAGCTCCCTTACCTCACCACCTTGGCTGTCATCGGGCCCCAACACTGAAGGTGCACCTCAGCTGGAATCCATTGGCCAAAAATGTAATTATATTCTAACACTGACTTGGCTCCTGCCTGGTGAAATGCTATTTTAAGTGGGTGGCTAAGTTTGTCTTGACACAAGATAACCTTTTAAGCATGCACAATGCCAAGTGTTACATTGATTTAACTGGATAAAAGTTGACTAAAGGTTCTTATCCTAATTATGGAAATGTAAAGATTTGCAGTACAGTTCATTACTAGTGCCAACATATCTCATTCTAGTTAGGGAGGTTGCAAACTTAGGTAAGAGTTGTTTTTTTATTTTAGTAAACGATTACTTGAGTATATAATTAGGGATGATTGTTTTATTTTCATTTTTTACAGCATGGCTCCAAGTATACTTTATCCTTGCCATAGGCTGTAATACAATCCTTTATACAGATGATATAAATATTTGGCCTTTCATAACTTGAGGTTCTTCTCATTCTAAAAAGCCCTTAGTTTTTTTTTTTTTTTTCCTCAAGCATGATAACAGCTTCATTTTATTAAGCAATACACTAAACAGCAAAAAAAAAAAAAAAAACTACCATTGTAAAAAGAAAAATAATAAGTTATTTAGATAACCAAACCACACATTATATTATTTAATTGTATTAATATGGAACCGAAATTGAAAAAAAAAAAAATTAAGCAATTAAGTTGCTGGTCCTCGTGACATGCTGTATTTTAAACAATTACAAGCCACATGTGTTTTCATTTGGATAACATTGCCTATTTATTCTAGCTGTGAACATTTTATTTCTCCTCAGAGTCTGTACATTAAATGCCTAAATAATGATTTGTTACATATGTGACCTTGTCCAAGAACTAGCTACCCTTACATCACTTAGTGTACTGATTTTGCAAATCTGTTTCTTAAATAAATCTTGTCAAATTAATGTAGCCTCTGAAATCTTTTTCCTTTGAACTTTACTTTCTCCTTTTCATTTCTAGAGCAATAATCAGTTGAAAATGATCACTATTATCCATCAGGCATCAGTATAAGTCTGTGGCTGCTTCTTATTAAATAAAAAGAGTCCTGCAGAAAGCACCTCAAAACATTCCCTCTAACAAGTGTGTAATATCCTTTGTACAGTACAAGACCTTTTATTGGGTGTGTTTACAACCAGAAGATGCTGGAAGCCTGACAAATTATATTATTTAAGACAGATGACTGCCTGAGGGAACCTGTAATTTTGGCTTCCTGTTTCTGGCTTTTATTTCAGTAACATTTTTGTTTGCCACAGGATGTGTACCTGTGTTGTGCGTTAACCCCCTTCATTGTTTCTGTCAAGTCATAATGATTTTGCTGTATGTCATGTGAATTTACAATAGTTTTTTAATAGAGTGGCTGGTAGATGACCTGCTGAATTATTTAGTAATTGTATGTCTGAAAATATGGAATCTGTACTGTAAGAATTAGTGTAACATAGAAATCCTTCAGTAGGCTCGAGTTTGTTGCCACATATATGTCTGACAAGGAATTTTGGCCTTTCATAAATTGTAATTCAGCAAGTTCACTCTAACATATACTTATATTATTCAACTCTCATGCTTAACCAAGCAATCACTGTACTGTGTGTTTACCTCAATATCCTGCAACACACTTTTAGAAGTAGTGTGCAATTGAGAATTATTGTTATTAACTTGGAAAAACTATATGCAAAATCCCCAAAACATGAATAAGTTTCCCCAGAATATTTGTTTAAAGCACTTTTTTTTTTTTTTTAAATGTGAGGCTATTCAAACAAGTCACTAATGAAGACAGAGCAATAAAATATGTCTTTGTAAAATAACACCTGACACAATGCAAGAATGAATTAGTTATACAATCTAGAATTTAAATGTTCGTATATTTGTCATTGATAACAACATAACTGGCAAAGTCATAATGGCTGTGTTTCAGCTTTGAAAGGGCAAACACGTGTCTGCTGTTTAATTTCATGAAAGCTAGATATGTAGCAAAGGAAAATGAGAGAGGGAATCCGGAACTTGGAACATTAATTTGATTTCTACATGTATCTCTTCTGGACCAGCGCAAAGCTAGCGTTAGGACACCAAATCCCACCTTTCAAAAGTGTTCTACAATCAAAATTCCAGTTCTGCTTCAACCACCCTCAACCATCAGCATATCATTGCTTAAGTTGCCAGCATAACACCAGGTACTGCATCCGTAAAAAAAAAAAAGAAACAAAAAAGGGCCAGCATCCCAAAAAATGAGTTCCTTCGTGCAGGATTGGCACAGGTACCTTATGAGTGACTGCCAGTAAAGTATTGGTTATTATATAGTGTGGGTAACCTTTCCTGTTTTGCCTACCACCAGGAGCCACTGGCGACCATGCAGAGGCCTGGTGAGCGCCATTTTTCAGGCAGTTCCAGAAACACCAATACTCGGCCTAAGCTCTGGTGTACAAGCCTTCCCTCAGCCTGCTAATATTTTTTTTTTGGACCTAATTGCAAATATAACTAAACTAATTAATCACAGCCGCCCAATCACAATGACAAGGTTGGAGAGGTGACGTTCTCCAAAATCTCCAATTTGTTTTTTAATCCCCACAGCAATTTAGTTCCTGAATATCTAGTTTTCCCTGTGTACACTCCAAAACATAGTCAAGGTTATCGTGCTGGCTTTCAATATTTATGATTTCTCTTACTGGTATTCCAAAGACTTTTTCAGTAGAGGGGGGGAAATCTGAACAATACATTAATCAAAAAGAATGACAAACCAGGCCTTTTGACAAGCAGAGTAGTAGTTGTGGCACTCGTTTCATGACAATAGGGAGATAACTTTATTAATCAACTGTTCCTGATTAATTGTTTTAAAGTGTCATCAATAAATTTTCTTTCAATTTAATAATCCTCGCCAAAGACTTAACAATATCCCCAGTGATTTGAGTTTTATTGAGGGCTGAGCTTGTGAAGAAGCAGTGACACAAATAGCTCAAGTGAGCTGAGACACCTCCATGGACAGTCTTCACTGAGCTGACAGTTATGAAATACAATTATCAGTGTGATCTGCTTAAGAATTCATCATCAGCTGCCTTCTGAAGAAATCCTGAAAAAAAAAAAAAAATCGCCAGACATACAAAGGAGCCCAGCTGATAAGGAGGCATCATTTTCCTCTAGCCTTAAAACTGTAATTTGAAGCAAATTATTTTCTTTGCCTGAAGCTCATTGGATTACAGTTAGCATTATATTAAAATTTTGTAAGCATAAATCCTTTGAATATATATATTTTTTTAGAAGAATAACTGAATTAGGGGTGTATGCAAAGTATCTAAGCGCCAATTAAACCCAGACAAAAAATAAAATTAAACAAATGCACTGTGCCAAGAAAAGGTTAGTCCAATTCTTATAAAAAAGACAAAATGATACCACAATTTCTATTAAAAATAAAAGGTATCACTACTACACTATTACCAACAACATTCATTTTTTATATTTTAGCTTTCAAAAATTGTAGGTAATAGTCCCATACATGACAGTTAACCTCTTGATTCCTGAGTTCTGTTTAAAAAATACATTCATTTCTAATATATAAAATATGTAATGCTCATAGGAGATGTTTCCTTATTAAGTTTTTACCTGTAACACCTTAGTCGGGAGAGTATGCTATTTGTGTCCTGCCTTAAAGAAGAATACCTGAGCTTGTGAAATGGCATTATGGGGCTAACAAGAGACATGATCCTGTCAGTCTTATTATGTCTAAGATAAGGGTTATGGTTATCATCCATAACTATTTAACACTTAATACTAAGAGAAATACTAGAAATACTAAAAGAAACTTGATGCATTCATTAACAAATGTGTCAGCTAGAATTATTTATCAGTATCATCAGTGCTAGGCTAAGGTAATGATTTCAGATAGGCTTAAGTAACACCCAGCAGAATTTGGTAAAAGTAAAAGTCAAATAAGAACGGACAACAGAAACTGAGTTTGAATTTGGAACATGACAGGATGGCACTTGACATAACACAGGTACCATTTAAACAACTGCAGTACTGACTGCACAGCATACAAAGGTAACTAGTCATACCTGTATTTGTAGCAATGCCGTGGAGGCTGTTGTCATGGTAGCATAATATATATATATTATATGGATGCAGAAGCAGCTATCTTCTTTTTTTTTTTTTACTCAAGAAATGATACACAGGACAGGGTAATCTGTATGCACTCTATTCAACCAGCCATGGCTGCTGTTATTAAAATGCAGTCAAGCCTAAAGAGTGGAAATCTGAGCAATCGAACTCATTCCCGTGTATAGGTGGATGATCATCTTCAAACTATAGTCAGACTGTAAACTTTGAGCTGCTGAACAAAAATGACATATTTATACAGAATAGTTTCGAGATAATATATAATACCATATAAAAATCAAATCAAAAATCAATATTTTGTTTTACTTTCACCTTTATTTTTGCATTTCAGAGTCATCCCATGACGCTTAAGTATCCCTAGGGGTAGGCGTTCCCCTAGTTGAAATCCCCTGATCTAAGGCCGTGATTCATCAGTTGTCCAGTCTCTGGTTGAACACTTAATCTAACTAGCCTCTTTGACAGAAGAAACTCACAATTCTGTCTGTGCTTTCAAACACTTCCAGGCCCTTCGTGAGAATATGTGTACACTACCCTCCTCTTACACTAATTTCAAGGTCTGAAACCATTAGTAAATTCTTCAGTATGAATTATAGCAGAAAAAAGGTTATTATTAGATTCATAGCACAATAAAGTTACTGTGTGCTTTAACACTGTGAGCGCTCCAAGCATGAAGTATTTGTACCGAAGCAAGGCTGCTTATTTTTTAAATTTTTTGTCACTTTTTTTCATCAATTTAATTAGCTAACATTTCTCTCAGCTTTTTCTGTGGTACATTTGTTTACTTTCTCTTCAAAGCTGACACGGGCCAATTAGCAGAGTGAAAGTGTTTAACCTACTCAGTGTGCTGTGCTGAAAGGAGTGAGGTGTTTGCTTAGCTTATGAAAAAAGTGTATTGTGGAAACCCAAAGAACTCAACAATGCCAAAGTGTTTGTCACAGATTATGTAAGCAACTATACAGCAATGTTTCCTTTGTGAAAAAGACTTATGGCACCTTATCAGTTAAATTATTTTGTATTAGTACACTCTAAATGTGTATATATTTTATCATTTTTATAATAACTCATAAAAATATATAATTTAAGAGAATAACAACTGTGTAATGTTAATACACATCATAAAGACAACAAGTATGTATCCTTGTTCAAAGTTTTATCTGTTTCATGCAGGATAGGATATCTAATTGTCATAAAATAAGTTTGATAAATTCACAATGTTATACTAAATGAGGTGTATCACAGTAGTTTAGAATACTATAATATATATATATATATATATATATATATATATATATATATATATATATATATATATATATATATATATAATATATATACACCATAAATATGTAAAAACCCTATAAGAAAATTATGTGTTCTTTGTTACTGATACAGAATATGATGATGATGACAATTCCTGTAGTTCCTGCATAAATTAATGCATTTCAGGACAACCTATACTTGAAATGTGAATGAAAAATTTATGTATTGAATTGATTGTCATACTACAAAATAACTTTTCCTCAAACATGTTTAAGAACATAAGAACATAAGAAAGGTTACAAACGAGAGGAGGCCATTCGGCCCATCTTGCTCGTTTGGTTGTTAGTAGCTTATTGATCCAAGAATCTCATCAAGCAGCTTCTTGAAGGATCCCAGGGTGTCAGCTTCAACAACATTACTGGGGAGTTCATTCCAGACCCTCACAATTCTCTGGGTAAAAAAGTGCCTCCTATTTACTGTTCTTACCTGGTCCTTGTTTCTTTTTTCAGGTCGAAAAAGTCCCTTAGGTCGACATTGTCAATACCTTTTAGTATTTTGAATGCTTGAATTAGGTTACCGCGTAGTCTTCTTTATTCAAGACCGAACAGATTCAATCATTTTAGCCTGTCTGCATACGACATGCTGTGGCAGAGCAAAGCTCTGCCCTTTAAATTGGCAGAGATGGGGTTAACTTCCCCTACCTGCCTGGGTTTATTATGTTCAGGTGGCTGGGGTTGATTAGGTTGATTAACGATCAATCAGCGCCCAGCCACCTGATATAAAAGGAGGCCTCTGCTTCTCATTTGGGGGAGAGGGAGCTGAGGAAGCAGGTTGTTTTTTTTGGGTTGTTTAGAAAGTTTGAATCCAGTGAAGGCATTGCCCAGCCTGGAAACTGTTATTTTTGTAAGTTTTGCTTTTTATCTTTTTTGTGTTTAAATTGTTTTGTTTTGGCCCTTGCGCCCTTTCATTTTTGTGTTTATTTATAATAAAATAGTTATTTTTTTGAACTGCAGTCTGTCTCTGGGCCTCTATCCACTCGCCAGCCTGCCACACATGCCTTTTAAGCCTGGAATAATTCTGGTCGCTCTTCTTTGCACACTTTCTAAAGCAGCAATATCTTTTTTATAGCGAGGTGACCAGAACTGAACACAATATTCAAGATGAGGTCTTACTAATGCATTGTACAGTTTTAACATTACTTCCTTGATTTAAATTCAACACTTTTCTCAATGTATCTGAGCATCTTGTTGGCCTTTTTTATAGCTTCCCCACATTGTCTAGATGAAGACATTTCTGAGTCAACAAAAACTCCTGGGTCTTTTTCATAGATTCCTTTTCCAATTTCAGTATCTCCCATATGATATTTATAATGTACATTTTTATTTCCTGTGTGCATTACCTTACACTTTTCTCTATTAAATGTCATTTGCCATGTGTCTGCCCAGTTCTGAATCTTGTCTAGATCATTTTGAATGACCTTTGCTGCTGCAACAGTGTTTGCCACTCCTCCTACTTTTGTGTCGTCTGCAAATTTAACAAGTTTGCTTACTATACCAGAATCTAAATCATTAATGTAGATTAGGAATAGCAGAGGACCTAATACTGACCCCTGTGGTACACCACTGGTTACCACACTCCATTCTGAGGTTTCTCCTCTAATCATTACTTTCTGTTTTCTACAAGTTAACCACTCCCTAATCCATGTACATGTGTTTCCTTGAATCCCTACTGCATTCAGTTTGAGAGTTAATCTTTTTTGCGGGAGTTTGTCAAAAGCTTTCTGGAAATCTAAATAAACCATGTCATATGCTTTGCAATTATCCATTATCGATGTTGCATCCTCAAAAAAATCAAACAAGTTAGTTAGACACCATCTCCCTTTCGTAAAACCATCTTGACTCTCTCCCAGGACCCTGTTATCATATAGGTAATTTTCCATTTTGGATCTTATTGTAGTTTCCATAAGTTTGCATACAATAGAAGTCAGGCTTACTGGTCTGTAGTTACCTGGTTCAATTTTCTTTCCCTTTTTGTGGATCGGTATTACATTTGCAATTTTCCAGTCTGTCGGTTCCACAGTGTTAGTCCGTTCTTCATATGGATCAATCCCTATACCTAAGCATTAGTAACCTATGTCCACCAATGGGTTCAACAGATTTTGCAGACATTATTGGGCGTAACCTCATTTTTCATAACCAAATGCCCATTCGGTTTCACATCTTTAAGAGGCTAATTGCACATTATATGATGCATATCCTCTGGTTGATTTTTAAATCAACTGGCTTTAGAAGACACTTTATATCCTAAAACCAGTTAGCCTAATACCTTGAAAACAACTGGCAAAAAAGGAAAATATAGTCAACTTCAAAGAAGTCCAAAGCAGATTTTTTCCAGCCAAACTATTTGGAATTTACTTCTGATGAATCTATAAATCCTAGGGTTTCTTACATACAGAAGCATATAACTGCCATGTACAGCATAAAAATAAAAAGATCAGCACATATAACATTAAGACATAATAATTATTTCCGTTTTCACAAGATAATAAGCTTGTGAAAATGGAAACAAACCTCAATTTATCAGGCTTCAGAACATCACACTATTGCATGACTAACATGAAATTGTAGACGTAATTTGTTTCTAACTTGTTGCATCATAGTTCATTGTATTTTAGTAGTTTTATTTGCACTTACTATAAACTATACTGTGTTTAAATATTCATGGAACAGGAGCAAGGGCTGCAAGGAGTATGGGAATTATGTGCTTGTGCTTTAGGAAGATGGCATGCTTTCTCCGTGGCTCGCGGAGAGCCATCCTCATGGAGGTGAGACTAATCGGCCTCTGGACTAGAAGTCGCCCCGTCTAACAAGGAATGCCTACACTTTGAGAGATCAGCACAGCCAGACCACGAGGCGCTGCAGTGTCATAAGAGGGAGGCCTGGGAGAGGGAGCTGACGGTGACCGAGACAGGAGAGAGCCACAACCAGGAACAGAGTCGGGAAGCATTGGTGAGTGGGGCTTGGGCAGTCACTTGCCGGGAGATGACCACAGTCGGGGCCGAAGAGTGGAGCCCCCCCTGGCAAGAAGTGGCACTGCTGTTCCCAGCGACGATGGGCCTGTCGTTGTAGTGGGCTGGACTGGAGGCAGCTACAGGAGAGGTGAGGTGGCACGTGTTGGTCCCCCAGGCAATGCGGGAGAACATGCTGAAGGCCCACCATGGCACCCCTCGCACCGGGCACTTCGGGTAGGTGCAGACGAGATGTGGAAGACTACTGCTGCCACTGCAACAGCTGCACCGGCTGCAAAGGACCCACGGATCGGTTGCATGCCCCCTCCACCAGCTTCATATCAGCGGACCCATTGAGAGGGTTGGGGTCAACATCTTGGGACCGTTCAGATAAGGGGAACCAATACATCCTGGTAGCCCTCAATTATTTTACGAAGTGACCTGAAGCCTATGCACTCCCAACCAGGAGGTGGAGACGGTGGCTGAAGCACTGGTGGAGGGATTCTTCAGCCGATTTGGGGTCCCTCATGAGCTCCACAGTAACCAGAGGCATTTGCAGAGATGTGCCGATGGCTGGCCACCTGCAAGATGCATGCGACCCCCCTTCACCCACAATGCATTGACTTGGTGGAGCGGTTTAACTACACACTCACGGTCCAGCTGGCCATCACCACCGTCACTCACCAACACAACTGGGATGCCCAACTGCCCCTCATCCTCCTGGCCTGCCACTCCTCAGTACAAGACACCACCTCCTGCACCCCGCGTTCTTGATGTTGGGCCTGGAACTTTGCATCTCTGCTGAGATGGTGTTCGACCGTCTGCCAGACCCCTCTGCTGAAACACCCGGACCAGAGGATGCGAGGCTGCTACAGGACCACCTGAAGTTGGCACACAGTGGCCGAAAGAAAAAAAAAGCTACAACACTAAGCCATGAGGGAGGGGCTTTATAGCGGGGGAGTTGGTCTGGGTATACAGCCCCCAACGAAAGCCGCTGCCCCAAGCTAGAGAACCACTGGCTAGGACCTTGCCAGACTTTGGAACGCATCGGGGAAAGCAGCTGAGAGTGGCAAGCAGCTGCGGAGACTAAAAGAGAGCTACTGAGAGAAGAGAGAGATTTGGGGAGAACAGCCAAGGAGAGCCAGAGAAAAGCGGGACTAAAGAAGGAAGAAAGAAACCAGACAGAGACTGCAATTAGTTGGGCATAGCACACAGCCAAAACACAGTGTTGGTCTGAGTACTTTATTTTATTTTCTAATTTTTCACAATCTGAGTAGCACTATGCTGCTCAGTTGCAGCTGTACCACTGGCTGGTAAAGCAGTACGCTTTGCTGGTCCTGTGTAGTCCCGGCTTAATAAACCGGTGCATTAAAGAACCTGAATTACATGTGTGTGCTTGCCTTCATTTATCGCTAATGCTGCAATACTTTTATGTAGAGAGTTAACTTCCTGTGTTCAAATGGTTAGGCTGTGCAAAGGATGTTTACATCATAAAATTAAACTCTTGACTTAAGAGATAAATACAGCGGTTGACAGATAGACAGGTAAATAATAACAGTGCTATGAAGATATATTGTGTTTAATGAAGATATATTGTATTTATATATATATATATATATATATATATATATATATATATATATATATATATATATATATATATATATATATATATATCCATGGCCCAGTATCATCATTTCGGGAAGCTGATTTAAAATACTACTAAAAGTTGGAGTTTTACAAACTTATGGCACATCACAATACACAACACTCATAGCATTTTAAATCCAGTAAATAAACATAAAAATTACAGTATTTTTGTAATTCTAGAAATCCATTAACATATTCATCCATTACTGTAACAGTTTTAAGACTTTTTATTAGTGCTTAGCCACCCTGTGCACAATTACAGTACAGTATGAGCATGTATAGGATTCGAAATGCTTTTAAGCAAATAAAATATGAGAAGATTTTGCTGCACAACGTCAGTGGTCATGTTTTAAAGAATATAGATTAGTTGTTTTGAGTGTGTACCCAATACCCGATTCCACAAAAATAAACAATTAAGCAAAGTATGAATCGATGGTTAGTTCACCATTTTAAGAACAGTGTTATGACTTTGTGGAGACATTCTTTAAAATATAAATATGGTGTGACAAAGTGACTTCTGATTGTGAATAGGTGCAGAGGTGATGCAGTGCAGGAATAATCCCAGTCAGACAATTGTAATCCAGTTTGGAAAAAAAGGACATTTTATTTTGTAAATCACACTCTGGCTACCAAACAATAAGCTCCGGCTATACACATCATGGAGAACAAAAAGACAGGGATTGCAGCCCAAATAATAAACACGTTATCCGCCCCACAATAATACTTTCTACGGTCACCAGTGCAGGTGTGTGGAGTAGTGCTCGTGGTGGGTGATAACTATTTTTTATAGTGACTGTGTTGAAGTGTTGCTCCGGCTTTATGCTGGCCCAAGGAGACTGCTCCGGATACATGTTAGCCTTCTGGTGGTTTACAAACACAGAAAATTACTAACAAACACAAACAAATAAAACAACACACACATATTCTTTTCAACAGCGTTCACTGTGTCTCTCATGCTTCTTTTACTTTCAAATGCAAAAACCAAGCGAAGGATTAGATTGCGATTCTCCGGCCCCTTTTATGACGTCCCGCATGACCCCTTGGTAAATGAGTCCAGCTGTCTCTACAATCTGCAGCAATCCTTTTCCCTGAACTACATCGGGTCCATATCCCATTTTGAAAATACACCCTGACTTTAGTGAAAATTAGGTACTTGGGTCTTAAAAATACAATGAGCTCAATTGGCAACACACAATAAAAAGTTGATTGGGAAATGCCAGCAACAACTGTGACTGTTTAAAACATGCTTTCAAAAGTTTTTAACAAATTGATGCAATTCTAAGTGTCGCAATTTCCCACAGCTTTAGTACATCTCATTACAATATTTTTGATCCCTCATTTGCACTGTCTCCACCATGTTTTTGCAAATTTCTGCAGGAACGTCCAGAATTACATATTAATTTAAGGCTAAAGCGCAAATAAGAGCTGCGGTTGCAAAGCATTCAATAAAATGATGCTAACAGCATTGCGTTTGTTTGGTACATTTCACGTTTGGTTTGCATGTGGTTTGCAACGATTGCGACAGATGCAATATTTTAGTACATCTACCCCACAATGTCAAAAATACATAGATGAAAGGACGGTGTTTTTAAATAAGTAGGCTTCCATTTAGATGTACTGTAGTTGATTTTGTTGGTACAGTACTATATTTTCAACAGAAGAAATATTTTAATTCAGAAAGTAGACTAATACAGTACATACTTTTAAATCTGGTATGTATTGTAGCAGTATGTGAAATTTCCCATTAACGACCCAACAGCAAAAATAAATAAAAAAGTTAACCATGCACAGAACTGCATAAAATGTAAAAGGCAATGCAATATAGCAAAAGAATAATAAAAAAACAAGTTTCCAGCATTAAACAGTGTGCTTGTTATATAATAGAGGTCCTGTCTTCTATTGTTATATTTAACTATCATTAGTGAATTCTTATTTAACCTGTTTTGTTACTGGAATTTTGCTTGAATAATACCAGGTAAATGTTTTGAAAATATTTTATAAATACTCATGAACAATATTAATTTATTCCCAATATAATTTGAATAATTTTAATGCATCACTTTTACAAATACAGGTATGGTATTACAGTCTCCCATTTTTATACATATGAAGCTGCATATGGGTTACAGCCTACATGCCACCAGGATTGTAATATGTTTTGGCTCCCTTCAGGGGCAGTTGCTATGCAGTGCGTCCATGGTATTATTTCATATATTACAGATAATTGAAATAACAGCCGGGTGTGTTGTGGAAATAACACTCATGCCCATAGATGAAGCATATTTATTTTGCTTTCAATTAATATGCAATGGCCCAAGGGATCTGCTGCTCAGATGTGTCCTTTTTCCTTGTTGTGCGTTCACATATTTAACTGCCCTTCACTGTATTTTTGTTCTCAGAATACCTTTTTATATAGGTTACTCATTTGCTAGTGAATTCCACCATTCCAACAAATAGAAATACATAAATAATATTAAAACAACAGTCTGCCATTGCATATCAGGAATTTGCCTGTTTTTCTGTTCAGTTGTTCAGATGCTATATAAAGTGTTATGTGATTAAGGTTAACAGTCCACGCAAACAATTCCCTCTAATGTAGTTTTCAAGTAAATATACTGTACAGAAGGTTTTCTAGATACAAGTAGACTCAGTATTTATGGAATATACTGAAAATCTCTGTATTGAAATATATCAAATATAAAACTACAACCATCCATGCATGCCTCAGCCCTGCCGACTGTCCTGGTTTAGGATGCCCGAAACATTCTGCAGTATAAAACACTCTAGAGTGTTTTCAATGTAATTTTATAAGACTCTGGAGTGTAATGAGCATGCATTCAAAACGCTGCTGCACTTTGAATTTATGATCAAAACACTCTGCTGCGCTTTCAATTCACATTGAAAACGCTGCTGCACTTTGACTTGCCGTTCAAAACACTATGCTGCACTTTGAATTGCGGCTCAAACTACTCCAGCTACATACACCGAAAACACTCCCCAATCATATCACTAAAAAGTCTAATACTAATACCATATTTTCTAATAACTTATTAAATAGATAAAAACAGCTATGTGACATATTGTACTATAGCCTTAAGAAGAAGCTGTCACGTCATCAGGGTGTGGAGTCGAAGCTGAGGCACAAACTCGGCAGTTGGTTGTGAAACACTAAACAGTAAAGACATGTTGAACTAATACCTGTGTTTAGGTCCAGTGTGTAAACAACACAACACAACAAGCTAATTTTAATACATTTAGCCTATTCGTTTTATTTCATCAATGTGCTTTGTTGTTAGTAGCCTTTATATATTTTCTTCTAAGTATGCGTCAAATGTGTATGTAATAATACTGCTAATCTAAATTTGTCTAAAAGAAAATAAATATGAATGTCATTCTGTATTTGACACAGTGTTACACTATACATAAAATAATGCAATTCTGCTTCAGGTTTATTTTTGGTATTATGTGCAACATCACAATTCAACCATGTGCAGAAAGTTTCAACACAATCAATCTTTATTTTATATATTGCCTTTCATAGTGGACCACCATCACAAAGCGTTTTACAAGATGCAGTAACAAGAAAATCCATAATACTTTAAACAAATAGAAATGTATAAAACATTAAATACAGTGGAAAGTGCATAATACATGATAGAAGCATAATACATGAAATAGTACATTAAATACAGTTGAAAGTGCATAATACCTGATAGTAGCATAATACATGAAATAGTAGCAACAACACAGCAGCCAATAGCAGATAGCAGGCTTAAAGATCATGGAAAGTAAGAGAGGACAGGTGGGTCTTGAGAGTTGAAACAGGTAGACCTGTTGGAAAAACAGAGCTTTCAAGAAATAACTTAAACCAGTATGGTTGAAAGAAGGTAATCCGTTAGCCATGGATTCCAATTTATTGTATTTGTGTGTGTGTGTGTGTGTGTGTGTGTGTGTGTGTGTGTGTGTGTGTATGTGTAGCTGCCATAGTAAGTAAACAAAATGATCATGTACCCAATGGGTCCTATTTCAGCAATGATTAAAAAGCAGATATTCTGCCTGAGGTCAAGCAATTGCAGTTGAATATACACTATTATACAGAGAGAAATAATAATAATAATAATAATAATAATAATAATAATAATAATAATAATAATAATAATAATAATAATAATAAAAGAAATGATATTGGTCTCGAGTCCGGTTTCGACTGACAGTTTAAGGCAACTAATATGGTTAAGGCTTAGTGTGGACAGGACCTTTATGTACTGTAGAGTGTTGTGAGCGTAAGATGGTTTTTAAAGTAATTAATGCTTTAAACGTAATATACTGTCGAGTGTTGTGAGCGTGACAGTGTTTTGAAAGTACGTAGTGTGCTGTTTTGAAAGTAACTAGTAGAGAGTTTTGAGCGTATGTTGAAAACACTCCCCAGAGCGTACTAAACTGGGATTTCTCTCTGAGAACCAGCAGCTCTCTGATTCCACGCTTTCGCCATGACAGCTGTGTCTGTCACTCCAGCTGCGCAGCGCCCGCTCCTGCAATCCAACTGTCAATGTTCACACTCGCTTCGGCAAGCTCTCCTCATCCCCCTGCTGCTGACCAAACCCAGCCCGAAACTGTAACAATAATTTGCTGATAAACTGTTTCCATTGCTTCAGGACATGGATACATGCAGTCATAGATACTGTATATGGCTTCATGTTATTAAGGCATTGCAACAACTCATTAATCCACTTTTCAATGTTTTCTCTTAAAGTATAGGGGAATCTACCCCTTGACCCCTGGCCACATCGACATTTTTACAAACTCAGCACCTACACTATTAAGCCTTTACAATCAACTATTTAGCAACAATACTCGAGCAGAAGGTTGTATTTCAGCTTGGGATCCTAATGTATACAGTTACATTATATTGTACAGTAGAAAATACTGTACAGTACAAAACAAAAGGACAGTAGTCCACCGCGTGTCCTACTATTTTAAATACCATTATATACAGCTGTAACAATTATTATATTATGCAATTATTGTTTTGAGATTCAGCTTTTATTAGGGAGCTCCCCTAGATCCCTTGTTTAGAAAGATACAGGGTATTAATGATTGTGACAGAGTAGCTGTGTGGGTGCGTGCATTCGCTGCTGAGTGACAGACAGGAGATTGAGATGAAGGCTGAAGTTGAGCTGAACCGCTAGGTTCCCCTTGGGGAAAGTACCGGTTGCCTGCCAGCTTTGGAAGCCGATCGGTTCGGTCTCACTGTGAGGGCGGCTCTCAACGAGCCAAGGGGGAAATCATTTACTTGCAAAGCACTTCTCTCCTACTATCAATTCCTGAGGTTCTCCTCCACATAAAAAAAGAATAAAACATCATTCTTGTTTTTAACAAATACAATCTATTTTTCATAGAAATAATAATAATGGCTTCCATTTTAGGCATTAAACTGTGTGTGGCCTCATCTAAACTGTTCAGCTGTCAAACTGTTTTGCCAAAACCAAAGAGAAACATTGAATCATTCAATTAAACTGTTCATATTTTCCTGTATGTGGCACAGTAACAGGAAGAAGGGGGCAGGGCAAAGCCCTGCTCCTATAAAGTATATTATTATTATTATTATTATTATTATTATTATTATTATTATTATTATTATTATTATTATTATTATTTATTAGCCGTGCATTTTTATTTTGTTGTGCATTTCTATTGAAATGTGTTCTGGCAGAGGCTAGGTCAGTAGCTCGTCCTCTGCCAGTAGTATTTAAAAAAAAAAAAAAAAAAAACCTTGTGCAGATGGTGGCCATCACCTGAATTAAGTGATTAATCTGTTGTTAGTCAGGAGATGGTCACCTGCATAAAAGCCTGTAGCTCTCTGCACTCTGGATGGGTTGTGCAGAGGAGAGAACAGAGTATGAGAAAGAAATGAGAATGAAATGAAACAGAAAGTAAAGTAAAAATAATCTAGGAACAGTAAAGGCGATTTGCCCAGCCTGACCTGGATCATTTGTTTGGCGTTTTGTGTTCATGATTTTAGTTTTTGTTTAAACCTTTATTTTTGCTCTGTGAACAGTGTTTTTGCTTAAATATTTATTTTCTTGTTGTTATTTAAATAAACAGCACACGGTGAATCTTTTGCCGTGCAGTACTACCTGTGTGTTTTCTTCCTTGCATTCTGGCCTGACGTCATCACTTAGCCAGCCCTGTCACAGGCACCATTTTGTGTATATCCCAGGAAGATGTTAAAAGTTAACTAGGTCCATTTTGTACTTCTTATGTAGTCAAGGGTAGTTTTGTTGCAGTATGGTTATTTTAGATTTGTTTTTGTGTATATTTTTCTTGGATTAAGGAGTACAGAAGAGGGGGACTGTTCAGCTCTAAAACTCACATGATGTAGCTGAATACTTAAACGAGAAAAAGCTATGTAACCCAAATCTGACTGTTATGTTTTGATCAAATATGTATGCAGACACATTGTTTTCATTATTTGTCATAAATTGATGGCCAGCTGAGTAGAAAATTAAATCAAACCATTCAGCAGTTTTGGAACCATTGTGAAACATTTCCAAGGTGGCAGACAGTCAGGATAGGATGTACTGTAACTCAAGCATTTCTATATGATATTGCCTTATTAACATAAAGACTATTTTAAGATTTTTAAAGAACATTTAAACAATCTGTTAGAAAAAACAGTACTTTGAAAATTTAGAATAAACTAATAAACTGTCTCTAAATTTGTCCTTAAAGTTTTGTGAACAGAACCCACTGTCACAAAAGTCTTCAATAAGCAGATAGATTTCAATATTACTTCAGCTATTATCTTCAGTGTAACTTCTGCAATTTAAGTTGGTTGTATATTTTATCATCACTTTTGTATGACCCACATGTCATCACATTATAGTTTAATGGCATGCAACATAAGGTTTATGTGACACATCAGAATGGGGTCTATTTTAATGAAGCTGCAGTTTATAAAAAAAAATGGATAATATACATTTAAAGGACAGCTGTATTCAGATCCACAATTGTTTAGATAAATAAAATAGACAACGGTGTGTTAATACTAGCTGAGTTAGGTTAACTTGGTATGCCCCCCCCCTCACCCATAGGAATAAATTATTGAATATCATGAAATGTATTCAGATTTTTTGTGCGTTTAAACCAAAGCAGGGAATGAGTGAGAATGTACAGGCCTGGAATAAATTGACTAAATGCATTCCTGTTGTCCTTTGATGAACAAGACAAGAACCTTCAGAGCGCTGGATGGAAAAAGGTGATTCTGAAACATAAGGAGCTCATAGAGGGAGCTATATGACATCTGTCAGAGATCAGGAAATATTACAGTCTGGCTTGGCCGGGGTCAGCTTTCCCTCCTGTAGTCACTTAAGTTGTCATGACATTATGACACTTCTTTGGCAATACTAGCGGAGCTACAACACACAGACATAACACACACAGATTTTTGAATAAATGTATTAGAAAGTATTTACCCATAATAGTCCACCTGAGGTGTAACATAATTTTCAGAGGGGTCCTGCTTTCCTCAGTTCTCCACCTGGGTGGGTTGGGGCTGGTGACTTAGCCAAGGTCGTACAGGGAGTCTGTGTGGCCGGGTTGGACTTTTAACGCTTCCACTGCTGAGTGAGTCATTACAGTAACTGGAGCTCTTGAATTGAAATGAAGGAATGCAATGGAAGTGCATTTCAAGGAGAGATCTGTAAAGAAATTCAATATTGCGTTATCAAATCACAGTCAAATTCACAGCTAAGGATTATGTGTGCTGGCAAGTACTTTATATTATGTTCTTTTGCACTGTGGGATTTAAAACTTGCTTGTTGAATAAAAGTGAGTTTCTTGGCACATCATGACATATCACTGGGTGGTAAAATAAATCTAGCAGCTGCACCTGGAGACCATACAATTCCTACACATGATGAGATATGGTAGCTGTTTGAGATGTATTCTAGGGAAGAGTGATTCTACAGTAGCTACATGTGTTGGGTCCTCAAAATACCTGACTATGGTTCAAATGTTCCGATTCATGGACACCTTTATCCTATTTTTTCCTATTTTGCAATGTTTGCAGATGTCACTGCTAAGATGTAACACACCTGTTTGTCATTTTAAAATAAAATCCAGAATGTTTTATGGTCATTAGAGCATATTTTCATTAGAGCATATTTTCATTGGAGCATATTTTCATTAGAGCATATTTTCATTAGAGCATATGTGGCAGGGCAGATGAAAAGCCCTGCACATAAATAGAGGGGGCAGGGCAAAGCCTGCATGTAAATAAATGTGTTGTTTATTAAGCACGGGTGATATTGTTATTGTAAGATTTAAAATGCATTGGTGTATTATTATTTAAAAGAAGGTATTGTTTGGGAACAGGGGTTGTTGTTGTATAATATGAATGTGTTTTGTTTATTTAAAATACAATGTTTTGTTATTGTTATTTATGTATAAATGTGACGGCGAAAAAGCTGTGGTTGTTATTGTTTGGCAGTGTGGATGGGGAAGCCCCATCCTAACAAAACCCTATGCAGAAGGTGACCGTCTCCTGAGTTAATTAATTGATTAATCTTTTGCTAATCGGAGATGGTCACAAATACAAAAGCCTGCAGCCCACCTGTTTCGGGATGGTTGTTTGAGACGAGGAATGGGAGCGACAGAGTAGAAAGAGAAACTAAAAACAACTGCTATGAGTGCTATGAGCACCATATTTGTTTCGTTGGGATTTTGTGCTCATGGTTTGTTTTGTTTAAAACCTTTTTATTTCACTCTGTGAGCAGAGGTTTTTGTATAGATATTTTATTTTGTTTTTGTTAAATAAAATTAGCACCACAGTGCGCTTTGCACCCGGGTACCTTGCCTGTGTGTTTTCAGTTCCTGCTTCTGGCCTGACGACACCAACCTCAGCCTCCTGTCGCAGCATATTTCCTTCATTAAAAAGGGGGGGGGGGGTTATAATATTTGATACCACAGTAGTTTAAAAAACAAATAATGTTTGGTAATTAAACTTAATTTCCAAGTTGGAATTAAACATAATCTTTAGCTGTTCTTTTAAATATTTAATGTTAACTTGGTTGCATTTCTGAAAAGGAGAATCTGGCCCTAATCTTCATGTTATCATCAAGCGCCATAAAAACTCCCTGTGGCTTTCACTCATGTCTCTTCTTTTGTTTTGGTCTCTCATTCATGCTCAGTGATACCAAGCATAATGTTAAAGAAAAGGATCAGTGGTCTAAATAAAATATAAGAAATAATGTCTATAGAAGGTTTTGTGGTGTATAAAGGAAAGTGGTGAGGTTTTTATTCTACACAACAAAATAAAATAGGTTTAAAGTTTTGCTAACCTTAAAGAAAAGTAACAATATGTCATACTTTTTGCTGTGTTTACATTGTATAGGCACAAATATGGACAATTTAATTTACATTTATGCTAACACAGAAACATAAATTTACATACATACAGACGCACACTCACACGTATAATAATATGCAAGACATAACCACAAACAATTCTAAGTGAAAACAACATTTCTAACCAGGTGTGTGTTACAATGTTTAGTTTAAAGGTAAGTAAAATGACAGGGTTGTTACTATTTTCATATATAAACAGTGACAGTTTTAGACCTGCAACTCTTTTGAACAATTAAATAGGCCCCAACATCTCTCAATCTCTCCATATCCTTTAGTCTGAATTAAATGGATAACTGCTAGCATTCCTTTTGGAATTTCAAAGACTGTATTCACCTTTTTATGTCATAATTTGACATATGATTCTACGTAGGGGTTAAAAGCAAGACCGATCACAACATCACTTTAAAAACTCAGCTTGGATTGAACCCATTCTACTCGCCTAATTTAAGTTCGGTCACGCGTGTTCCTGGAGCAAGCCTGATCGCTGGTTACATCCATTTTGTATTCTGTCAAAAACACAGAGCACTGACATTGACACAGGGTAAGAAATAAAAAACTGAGTACACAACATCCTTTCTGATATATAATGTTTGGCTTGACCTGAACAAACCGAGATTGTGTCAGGCCCATGAGTGCAACCTCTGTAAAAGCAACGAGCAATTGGAATCAATGGAACTAAGACTTTTCTGTATAACTAACCCCTTCCTGTTTTTTTTCTGCTATGAAATAGAAGAACAATTAGAATTAACAATAGGTTCCTAATTAAAATAAAACAAATTGCTACCATGGTATTTATGGCCACTGTCACCAAGAATAGAGGAGGTAGTACCTATATATATATATAAAACTACATGACCAATCCTTTGTAATTATTGTTGCAAACACGGCTGACCTGTACCTGCTGCCCTCTATCGACAGATGTGGGACACTGCAGCCTGGCAGGCTGCTCCCAGAGGAGAGCAGGGAGTTAGAGGCGGTAGTAAGTAAATAGAAACAAAGGACGCTGGGAGTACGCGGTTTTAGGGAAAAGTTTAAATTATCACTGTATTCATGTTCAAAATTGTTAGTTGTTGATGTATTTAATTGTTCTGTTTGTTACAGTACTTAAGTTGGTTAATAATGTTGTTCTGTTGTTATTGTGTTTTGAGTGTGTGTTATCCAAGGAGCCAGTGTAGCGCTCCTGGGTGGGGAAGGGCTGTCTGGGGCTCAGTGAGTGAAGAGTGTGGGTGGACTTTAATTACTTGGCTGGTTTGTGGTTTATTTGCTATATTAAAGTGTTTGAGTGAATTCTGGTGTTATTTGCATTGTAGTTCAAAACAATATGAGGAAGTAAATGTGTTCCCCAGATTAAGTCCCATCAACCAAAATTAGCCTTTTCCCAATATCTTTATGAGAAAAAACAGAATTAAAATGTTTTGAGGAAACCTAAACAGTTCACCTTGGAGTGTTGCTTTGTTATTGAGTTATTGCTTTGTTTGCATTACTTTGCTGTTCAAACACAGACACCACTGGTTCCTACAGACAGAAGCACAGCCTCAGTATACAGGCTTTGACAATGGCACGTGTACATAAAGGTTATGCACAATTTAGTATTACCACTAGATTGAACATTTTAAGAGCTTTCCAAAAACTTACGCTGTGTGTCACTGGCAACACAAAAACTACGTAAAACATTTTAAAGATCTATAGAATACGAAGGAAGAGGAGGTGTTTTAAACGCTGTTCATGATCGTAGGTATGTTTTCAGTCGTTGAAGACACGAAAAGCCTCAGCAGTAGCATTAGACATTGAGATAGTAAGGTAAAGTTTTATATGATATGGTCAACGCCTTGTTTTTATGATGCAGTGTATAACCACAACTAAACACTGTGTGATTTACAAGCTCCATTTTTTTCTTTGCACACGCTATGGCCCTCTTGCTCCCAGTATCAGGACCATGTGTCATATCTGTGCTAAACCCACAGTGTTGCTGTATATGCTACTATTCATTTGGTCTGCTAATGGTTCTGCTTAGGTTTCTTCAGGGTTCTATCTGAGCTCACCAATTGAATATGTTTCCGTACACGTTGCTGTCTTTCCATCCTCCTTTGAAAGGCTCTACATGACTTTGACTTAAATGCACTTCTTGCTTCACACACATTTTGTGAATTGTACAGCTGTGTCACTTTGACATTTGTAGAGATTTATTGTAGTAACAAATGCACCAGCTCAACATTTTCACCTCAAAGGATATATTTCAACTTTTTGTACTTTTACTGCCTCCTGAGCATTACACGTTGTTCCTTATTTTTTTTACGCAGTGGCGATTGTTTTAATGTTTTCACATTTCCTGTGTTAGTACTGATCGGGTGGATTGCTTCTAAAGTCGTTTCACTACCCCACAATTGGAGCACTGCGCTTCATAACCACGTTGCAGTTTTCTCTGGTTCAACAACACTGGTTGAGATCTTCAATAAAATATTCAGACAGGAAGCTATAGATTTTCCCTGAGGCAGGTCAAGGGGTGGGCAGTGAACATTTATGATTATACGTATATATTCCCTCATTTTTTATTTTAAAAATGAAAGTTCATCAACAGACCATGGAGAAGCAACAATAATTGTAATTTTAGCTTTTATATCAAATAAAATAAATTGAAAGAAACAACGTTATTGCAATGCTTCAGTGCACTTGACTAGTTTAAATAATTTTTGTTTGCTATTTATTCCACTAAATATAATTAAGAAACAAACACATAAAATCAATTTCTTGTCATTTTATGCAATTCTTCATAATACATTGACATCTTGTTTTACTTTAATACAGAGAAGATTGTTGTTCTTTTTGTTAAAGGTATTTGAAGTAATTTTGTAATATTAATTCATTCTTATATTATAGGGATTATTAGATTATTTTTATGAAAAATATAATTCTTGATATTTATTTATTTTTTTAATGGTAAAATAAGCAAGAAAATAAATAAAGAAACTAATTAATTAATTAATTAATTAATTAATTAATTAATTAATTAATCATATGTTTAGTTGATTGGTTGGTGTGCTGGAGTGCTGAATTGCTGGACTGCAGTGAAGGGGCTCCCTACTGTAGTTCATAATTAATGGATAATCCCTGGTCAGCCCAGCTATAAACATGTGCTTGATGTGAAAATGTAAGGCAGCCAGCTGTGACGCAGGCCACTTCATTCTATTGTGTTCTAAGGATAAAAAGAGGTGAAAAAAGGAATGCCGTTGAAGACTGACAAGTAACATCTATAGTAAGAAAGCAACATTCCCCTTTAAATATTCTAGTAACGTTCGGGCTCTAGTCCAGTTTACACTGGCAAGAGAAAATTAAATTATTCCGTTTTGTAGGCAAAACCTCGATTGTGGGGGTGGGGGTGGGGGGTATTAACCAACCCCCAAAAACACCTGTTGAGTAATAAATCCATCTTGACGAACTGAAATAACACCTTAAATTGTTTATGTTTTGAAAAATGAAAATCTATTCAACTCTGTAAGAATGTGGAACAAAAGCTTAATAAATCTAGCCCAAAATGTTTTACGTATTTTTTTTTTTATTGAAATTTTCTTGTATTATTAAAGTATTTTCATGTATATTATCTTGCTATGTTGTACATGAATGCATAACATTCTTCAATCTGTATAATATATTTTAAACGGCAAATGACTGTTTACGCAAAAGGTTTAAACGTAACCTAGTAAGACATACAGCTGAAAAGACGATTTAAAACTTAAGCTTGTGCCATACAGGCCTCCTTTTAGCTGTCGATTTCCACAAATGTCATCTTTTGTTCTAGTGCTCGTCAGCTGCACTGGATTTATTGAAAAACATAGTACCAAACCATTTAGATCATGCTTTACATCCAACCTTTTGTCATTTTATTTTCAGTCCTTCCCTCAAGCCAGATTTAAAGGTGGTCCCTGAGGAGACAAAAGGCCATTAGACAAGTATTATAAAAATATTATTGACCTTTGAGGAACAAAACTATCTCAGTCTCCGAAACGGCCTTCTTGAAGTTTAAAGACACCACGCTGATCACGGTATTATTAACATATGCCAGTCTTAATAAATGTTCTGTGTCACTTTATTAAAAAATTTAACTACAACAGTATAATTTTTTTATGGTCCCATAAAGGAGGAGGTAGCACTGATTCATTTTTTTGTGAAGAGTGAACTTTAGAGGCAGGCTGTAATAGATTACGTAATAAATTTCTGCTTTCCATCAACCCAGAGCTATATATTTCACACTTTTTTTTTACTTTTTACTTTGAAATGCACACTGCGAATCATTTCATTTGGGGTTTATGTGTCTCTCATTGTCCATCACAGGCCTGGTTACAAACACATTAAAGGGAACTTGAGTTGTTTTTAGACCCACTCCTATTTTTAATGATAGTTCAGGCCTGTATCAAAGTAAAGATCCCCTGTGGCTGCAAAGAGGCCTAAAGCTACTATGCAGTATATTGCCAAATGTTATGTGGTATTGTGATGATGATGATTATTATTATTAATATTATTATTAAAATAATCTTTATTTTTATATAGTGAATTTCATAGTGGACCACCATCACAAAAAGCTTTACAATATATGAGACTAGGGTGCGTGAACTATGCATCAGCTGCAGAGTCACTTACAACAACATCTCACCTGAAAGACAGTGCACAAGGAGGTTAAGTGACTTGCTCAGGGTCAAACAGTGAGTCAGTGGCTGAGCTAGAATTTGAACCGGGCACTTTCTGGTTATAAGCCTGTTTCTTTAACCACTGGACCACACAGCCTATAATAATAATAATAATAATAATAATAATAATAATAATAATAATAATAATAATAATAATAATAATAATAATAATAATAATAATAATAATAATTTTGCTACATTGTTACTTTTAGCATTTGGCATAAAAAAAAGGGTTTAAAGCAAGGGTACTTATTTCGTTTTGAACAAAATTATACTTTTTAATAAAAATGGGTTATTACATTAAGGTAGTGTGGCACAGTGTTTGAAAACGATGACTAGAATCCTAGAAACTGAAATGTGAGTCCTGATAAACTGTTTGCCAAACGGTCATATATATATATATATATATATTCTATATATTATATATATATCCTATCATTCTTTCAGTGCTCCCCCTTTATAACACTGTAGTCTGGAGCCATACTAAGACCTCGGTATGAATTGTGTGGCCGCTTAATAATGACAAGGCTATTATAGTGTAATGGCATCACACAATGTCCCGGCCATGACCATACTGCCTTATGACGGAATATTGGAATAGGCGTGTGTGTGTGTGTGTGTGTGTGTGTGTGTGTGTGTGTGTGTGTGTGTGTGTGTGTATATATATATATATATATATAATATATATATATATATATATATATATATATATATATATATCTGGCTGGCCGTTCCCATTTAAATTCTAGAACTGAAGACTTTTACTTCATAAAAAAACAACAGTAACAGTGCATGTGGATTTACAGTACCTGGGTGTCAATTTGAACAGTTTTTAAGTTGAAGCCAAGTTCAATTCGGTTCTTGGCGATCTTTACTGTCCAAATGACAGGTGTGTCATCTGACCTGGCTTTGTTCTCATATATATATATATATAATATATATCTATATATAGATATTATATATAATATATATATATATTATATATGAATGAATATTCTTTATTAGTCCTGTTTCATGTGCCCAGCTGCAGAAATAATTAAATAGTATCTCCTAACTGAAATCTCAGCTAGGTTATAAAGAAATGTAAATTCTGCAGATGTCACTGTACTTCTGCAGATAGCTGTTGATGGCATTAATAAGAAAGTTAGGTCAGGGAGCACTGTTATACTTCCAGAATGATACTCTAGTATACCCGCTTTAAAAAGCCTGAAGAAAGCAATAAGCAACTGTGAGTCCATTAACATCATACGTGGAAGACAGGTTTCCCAAGTTAATTTATTTATTAGTGTAACTCAAACAAAGGCTAAACCAGAATCGTGTGTGTGTGGGGGGGGGGGGTGCGTGTGTATGTGTTTGTGTGTTTATGTATCGGGTCTGTTTGTGTTACCCTTGAAAAAACTCCAAGACTGTTACTTCCTTGACTGATGAAATTTCATGGGAGTCTGGGGTGGGCTGGGATCATGTTTCTCACAGGTCAGAGGGCAAATACTATCGTTGCAACTTGGAGAATTGCTCGGAGGCCTGAAGATAGCGTCCATTAATTATTAACTATGACATAGTTTTTTTTTTTTTTTTTTTTTGGTTTTATTTTTGTTAGTTTTTTAACATGGCATTTTCATGTGTTTATGCACTGGTCCATGTTGCCCTGATATATGTATTTTACAGTAGAAATAACTGTTGGTTTTGATACTGCATTATCTCTAACTTGCTATCAGAGTAAATTTAGGTATTTTCTCCATAAACAATATGCCAATTTAAAAAATAAGATGGTAAAGGTAAAATATTATAATTATATATTATAATAAAAACATGAAGTCACTGGTATGGATTTCATAAACTGTAGCAAACACATTGGATGAAATTGATGTTTTTGTGACAGGAGAAAAACACCCATTGAAGATATTCTTAAGTTGTTTATTTCTACTTTTGTAACAAGCATTTGCAATATTTTTTATTTTCTGTAAAATGGCGCTAATGACACTTTGGAGTAAAAAGGTGTAAATTACACCTTTTAGTTGTGCTGCTTGTCACACAAACTATGTACCCATTTTCAAATTTATATTTCAGATGGTAGGATTATTATTATAGGTTTAGTATCTGTCCTAGATACATGTAGCGATAAATTATTGACATTTCTCTGGAAGATTACGTTAATGTTTTGGAAAATTTCATCAGGCTTTGGTATGCTAAAGAAAGCCAGAATCCTTTTTCAATCCCAAGTCTTATGTTGTTTTTCTTCAGTTTGCTTCAAATAAAACGCATAGCTGAGTAGTACTTTCGTTTACAACACCATATGCAACATACAATGATTAGCAGTGGTGCACAGGGGGGGGGGGGGGGGGGGGAGTAGGGTAAAATCACCCCAAACAAACAGAAAATCAGCTCAGCCTTGGTATAATGCTTTTCTCCGCAGGCAAATGTTTATAAAGCATCTGTGTTGTGCTGCTGCAAGCAAGACTGACAGCTGAGAGCTCTTAATTAGAACTGTGGCATGAGCAGGGGCAGTGGCCACTGGACTGCATGTTCTATGTATGTGTGTGTGTGTGTGTCTGTGTGTGTGTGTGTGTGTGTGTGTGTGTGAGAGAGAGTGAGTGTGTGTTAGTGTTCTTTGATTGGTTATTTATGTTCTGCTAATATTCTGTTGTTAGGCACACTGGACCTACAGGGTGGTGCTAATAGCCTTCATCCTAGCCTGTAAAAGGATGCTCACAGGACTGTTCACATGGAGCGCATCGTGTGGTCTGTAACTATTCACGTGACCTAAGAAGGAAAAGAACGGTATGGGGAAGGGGGACCTGGGATGGGGGGCTGGTTTGCTGAGGGCCAATAACAAAGAAAGACTGCAGTTCTATGAGCAAATGAGGCATTTCAGATTGACTGTTAAAACAAGCTAATATGGATGAAAAAGACGAGACTGGCAAAAGTAAACCAAAACAAATCAAAATCAAGCCAACCTGGATCGCTGCTCCATCAACCTGTGCTAGCCAGGATTCAGAGTCTTCCTCTGTAGCTCTTGAGCATTATCTATAGTCAAAACATGCTTCAAAGAGTATGAGAATGAGACTACAACAACACAGACTCAGTCACAGTTGCGAAATTCTGACCAATATGATTTTGGCAGATTTCAGAATTTGCCCTCAAAAGTATCCCTGACGGTGTTCGCTATAAGCTTATTCATTCTTGATTTTCATCCTGCACAAAAAGGAAATCAAACATGTTGTTTTCAGTTTAGCTGGTTGAAAATATACACTTGGTTAGCTTACAGGTTAAAACTTGAGGGTGCCCTTTACAAGACTAGTGTTGTGTTTGCAAATTTGCAAGAAAGCCAAAAAAGATTGGTTCCAGTAAAAGAAACAGTGCTTTTCTGTGCAAAGCAAGGATTGTCGCTACGGGGTGACCATGACTTACTTAAACTTACTTTTGAAGAACCAGACGATAATGACGGAAATTTTCGTGCAGCTCTGAGATTACGTTTGCAAACAGGCGATGCAATTGTGGCACAACATTTGAAAACATTTGGTAACAATTCAACTTATCTAAGTTAGAAAATGGAGAATGAAATCATTACAGCAAGCAGCAACCTGATGCGACAAGTACTTGTAAAGCGTGTAACTAATGCAGGGTTTTTTTGCAATTCTTGTAGACGATACGACTGACCGTGCTACTGTGGAACAATTGTCAGTTATAGTCAGGATTGTTGAAAACAATGACATTCAAGAAGAGTTTTTAGGTTTTGAAGAACTTACTGATGGAACCGGAGAAGGAATTGGAAATAAAATTACAGAAAGCCTTGAGCAGAAGCGTGGCCAGACATGGTGTGCAAGCAGTAGTTATAAGAAAAATACCAAAAGCACTTTATGAGCACTGTCCAAGCCATGCTCTGAATCTTGAAATAGCAAATGCGTGTAAGCTACGTGAAATCGGTAGCTATTTTGAAGCAATAAAGGACGCGTCCAACTTTGTCCGAGGCTCCACCAAAAGAATGATGTTTCTGAAAGGCAAGATTAATGCTTTGCCAGAAAAGAATGAAACAATTATGTGTTTCATTGATATGTATCCTGCGGTGACAGAGGCAGTGTTAGACATTAGAGAATGGACTGATCGTGTTGCTTCTGCAAAAACTGAACAATTTATTAACTGTATTCAATCACATGGCTTCATTGTCTCATTAAACACACTGGCAAAGTTCTTCGGACTGCTTCTTCCTGTGGCCATCTTTCTTCAGAAACCGGACGCTGACATTCTGCAGGGCTTGGAGCACATTGAACATACCTGCAATGCTATTCAGACAATAAGGCAGAACTCTGGAGAGGAATTTGACTACATCCTTGAAAAAGCAAAAGAGCTTGCAGGCGTTCCTCTTGAAGTACCTCATCTAGTGGGAAGACAAACAAAACAGGCAAATTAACCAACAACAGATCCAGAAACATACTACAGACTTTCCCTTTTCCTTCCATTTGTCAATAGCCTCTTAAATTAACTAGCGAGAAACTCAGTGAACATGTAAGAACGGTTTGCATGATCCAGCACCTCATTCTAAAGTGCAGTGAATATTCACTGTCTGTTAAAAATCTTCGCTACAATATCCATCACAATAGCATCAGCTGAAAGATCTTTCAGTTTTTACTCAAGCTCAAATCCTATTTGCGTTCAACGATGGGACAGGATCGACTTTCAGGGCTTGCGATGCTGAACCTTTCCAGATGTAATTGTCCACAAGCAGAAGATATTTTAGATAAGCTAGTGAAGAAGAATCATCACTTAGATTTATGAGTAAGTGATTTCATATTTTATTATTATTATTATTATTATTATTATTATTATTATTATTATTATTATTATTATTATTATTATTATTATGGTTAATTTCGTAAAACACGCACATCTGTAAAACTGAGTAAGGGTATTTTATTTATTTATTTTTTTTCAGTTAAGTTTCAGACGAACTTGCTTAGCTCCCCCTCTCCCCCCAGATGTCCTGCTGGGTGCGCCACTGATTAGACTGGCTTCTCTTAGTGCTATCAGAACTCTATATGAGAAGAGCACTAGTTACTTTTAATGCATACACTGGATGTGATCTGTTAAATAACTTTTGTGGTGGTCAGATCACATGTGGTTTACATGACAGTTAGGGATGAGTAACTGTAAAAGGTAAAACATTTTGATATCAATGGGGGAGTTTCCATGCGTCGTTATTTACACGTGAAGTGGCGATGCACATGCACATTTGGGAGCTCAACATGATCCTGTTTGTGGCCATAAATAATGCCCACAGAGAGGGATGGAATAAATCTTATTTACTCGTGAGCATGACATAAAACACTTGAAATGCACGGCCATTTTCACATGGAAACCCGCATTTCACGTGAAAACCTCCACTGCTCCCAATCCAGACAGCCTTGGGAGCACACGTGGAAGGTGTCTTGGAAGGTGTCTCTCTAATCCTACGTCTCTGCCGGTTTTCAGCCATGGTGATCTGCAATAGCTGGGATGGACAGTTTCATTATATACCGCTGTATTAATTATTTTCTTTTTTCTTTACTAAATAAGTTATGTGATCAATTATTTGAAATATTATTCACTACTAACAATATGCCACCCCACCATTTGAAAAATAATTTGGGCAGTAAAACTTATTATTAAACAACCAGGCACAAGGCATTTACAAATGACAGCTTTATTATTTGAGCTTAACTGTGATTTAGAGTTTCACTCAAACAAAATGTCACCTGACAACTATGGATTTCTCTCCTGTACCTGTTCTCTGGGCATGGAAACAACATTTTTCTGAGATGTCTGTGAAAACAGCACGAGTACGCTATGAATGATTAATTTGCATATTTACCTCTTCATTTCCCCTTCATTTGCATCATGTCAGGTGAAAAGACGGTCTTCAAGTAAAATAAACTAAGAACATGGAAACCCGACATGTATAGGGTCATTTTTCATTTGGCTCGAGCACAATGTCTCGAAAAAAAAATTGAACACACATGGAAACTCCGCCATTGTCTCTAGCAGGCTAATACCAAATATTTTTTCAATCATTTTGTTTTGCATGTTTAAATCACTCTTCATTATTGCACTGCTGGTTATTCTTGTAAAAATGTATGCATTTTTTCTTAAATAGATAGTTATCTTTTTTTAATCTATTTTTATAAAAGATCAATTATTCTTCCTAATGCCAATTACATTTTGTTTCAGATTCAGCCTCAAAAAATGATGCTATTCCTCCCGTTCTTTTTACCAATGTCATAAAGTACCTCATCATCCTTTTATAAAACGTTTTTCTTTCATTTAAGGAAGTACAGCTCTGCAAATAAAAATTATATGTAATGAATCCTGTTTTATAAATCCAAGAACAGTGGCAGCTTTGTAGACTGCATTATTTAGGAGATAATGGTAGAAAGGTTAAAGAGAAATGTTAAAAAGTCATTTTTCAAGTAACAACATTCATTCTTCCATATGTTTAATAGTCATGATAATAAATAGTTTCCTTTTTTAAAGGTATCTTCATGTTTGAGAACCATAGCGTTTATACAGGCTACAAATAGGAACAGTTGGGAAATAAGGTATACACATTAAAGGCCAATTGTAGTAAGCTGTAAAATGAGATTTTGAATGTCATATCCAAGACTGCAACTGGATCAAGAATCACTATGTAATGCATCCTTTGGGAAAAGCACATCCCAAGAGACAACTACTGATCAATCTCCATGGTGTTGGATTTGACTAAAAACTGTTTAAGAGACCAATAGGGTTTGCTAATATGTCAATTTTTTAAAGCCATAACGTTAAGCAAGCTATTGAGGATACATATCATATATACAGCTATAACCAAAAGTTTTGCATCACCTAGATTTTTAGGACCGAGACATAATAAAGACATAATAAAACAATATATTGTAGTGTGCACAGGGGAAGGCAGCAGCAGGGCTGGTAGGTGACGTAATTACATACAAAGACATAAGCTCGATATACGCTCCTTGCAAAGGAGCCGGCTCTTTTGTACAGTGGTATCTGCGCTATGCATTAGTGAGAGAGGTCCCGGTTTTGCGTCCGACCTCCGCCTGTGTGTGGATTGCCTCGCCCTGTATGAGGCGCTGCCTGCAGGAACCGGGAATGCTACAATATATATATATATATATATATATATATATATATATATATATATATATATATATATATATATATATGTGTGTGTGTGTATAAACTGTAAACTGATGAACAAAAGAAACGCAACACTCGGGTCTAATGTATGACCTCCCTGAGCAGTAACACAATCCTGGCAGCGTTGACGCATAGACCTGATCAGCCTCTGGATAGACTGCTGTGGGATGTTCCGTCACACTTCCTGTGCAGCTGTAGCCACTTCTCATATAAGCGATACAGAGTTTACTCACTTCTACTCTCCTGTGATATGCAAATACTGAATTAAAGACAGCATCTTTTAATAGTGAGCATCTCTGTGTTGCGTTGCTGTGCGCAAGACTGACAGCTGACAGCTCTCAGTCAGAACTGCAGCATGAGCAGGGGGCGTGGCCACTGGACTGCGTGTTCGTTTGTGTGTGTGAGTGTTCTGTGATTGGTTGTTTATGCTCTGTTAATGATCTGTTTAGGGCTGTCAATTAATCACAGTTAACTTCTGCGATTAACGCGTTCATTTTTTTGGATTCATTTTTTGTAATCGCCCTTGGGCTTATGTCAGCGTAAAACACAGAATATTACTATATATATATATATATATATATATATATATATATATATATATATATATATATATATATATATATATATATACAACATGATATTGCAAGAGTTTACCAAAAGCCATAATAGCAGTATAGTATTTAAAGTTAGATTTTGAAATATCACATTTTTTAATTTGTCAGTTTTTCATTTATATGGAAAACTACAAAACTGCATGTAATTCACTATATTAACGTAACATTATTCAGCAGGATTCATTCAACTTTATGAAGCAAAATGTGTTAATTCCATAGGGAGATGCAAAACCTTTGGCCAGAGCTGTAGGTTACTATGGAAAACCTAAGTTAAATCTCCCTTCCAGTGTATCGAAAGGTCACAATACAATTTCAATGGACAGGGATCCTGATTGTCCAGGTGATATAAATGGATCATTGTTCACATTATGGAGTATGGATTAAAGACTCCCAGCCCTTAGAGACTACTGCAGATGAATGTCTCGGGTCACAACGCACATTGATGGTGCAAGGGCAACAGAGAAGACACAGATCAACGGGAAACATGTGTGCTTTGTTATTTGGGGAATAACTTGCAATGGTTCATGACATATGTAAGCAATCTGTAAGCCATGTGATTTCAACATTAAATTCTAGACATATGGACAAAGATAAAAAATCGTTGGGTAAACCCCTGAGGGGATGCAATCTCTAGCACTAACTGGAATCAATCAAAGAGACAATGTGGGAATGGTCATTACAGGACAGTGTTTAAGTGCTTCTCTGTTTGAAAAAACCCTAGATGTGAAATACTGATGTTATAAAAATGTACACAGACAATTATAGATATAGCCATTCTATGCAAGCCATAATAATTGTCACGTTTCTAGTCACCTTAAATAACTGCAGCAAGGTTCAGTAGTACTGGTTTTAGAATTGGAAAATGTGATTACAGTTTTCCAAATAGAAGAGATGTGTCACTTTAATACTGGGTACAGTAATACTGTTACAGGTCAGCTTTGGTAAAACATGCACATGTACTTTGTATCCATGTGGGCCTCATTAAAATCAATCAAATACTGCATATATGCAACAGACTATTTCTACATAGGCATCCTAGAGGATTTGCATGGCAATGGACTCCAAAATCTGCAACTTTTTATCCACAATAAATAGTATTAACACCATTTGATTAGCATTGCCAACTGTCTTGCCATCATATCTGCCCCATTTTATAATAGTTGGAAAATTGAGCTCACTTGTCATTTTCCTGACAGAAAGCCTCTCCAATTAGCAAATGTATGCTACCTGTGATGTCGCTGAAGCAGTCATGGTGATAAACTTTCAGTTTTTTTCCCTTTCTTTAAACGGATATACAGAAAAATCACTGTTGAAATAATTAGTTCCACTTAATAGCAAAATGTGGCTTGTGTGGGTGTCTGTACCCCATTTTTGTTTTGCCTTATCTCTGCATGGTGTGGAATGCATGCCAGTTATTGAACTTGGTGCTCATTTGAAAACATGAAACATGTCTTTCCTAGATCATCGTTTTTCAAAGTGTAATAATAGGTACTATATTATGTGATCACCTTAGGAAGGAAAGCAAGGTTTGTAGTGACACCCTGCTGTCCTCATCCCAAATACGCATACAGGAGCCTTGTACCTATAGCTCACTGACCCGCTTTGCAGAGGCGATAGCCAAGAAGAAGGCTGTCTTCATAGTTACTTCAACTCAATAGAATGTATGGGCTCAAACAGGGCCTTCTTGAGAGCCTCCAGTACAATATCAAGGCTCCATTCAGGGAAAATGACCCTCCTTGGTGGGCGTAATCGCCAAACACCCTTGAGAAAAAAGGGTGCCAAGAAATGCGCACCCAGAAATGGCGGCTAAATACACCTTCAATGTAGAAGGTGACCTACCAGCATCAAGCAGTTGTTGCAGAAACTGCAAGATAACTGACATAGGGCAAGAGACTGGGTCGTGACCCTTAGTCAGACACCAATTCTGAAAATATCGCCACTTGTTGTCATATAACGACCTAGTGGATCCTGCCCTAGACTTTTGCAACATGCCCACAACCACATCAGATAGCCCTAGGGCTGACCAGCAGTCCCATTCAGAGGCCAAACCCATAATTGGAAGAGGGAGGCAAACAGGGAGAGTCAAACTTGAAAATCTGCTACCCTGTTGTCCAACAGGTATGCGCACGTCACACTTGAGTCCAGTCGGAGCCCCAAGTACATTGTGCAATGCACCAGTGTAAGTCAACTCTTTGCATCATTGATGGTGAGGCCTAGCCTCGCTAGATGCTCTGTCACAATCGTCGTGTGGGCCACTGCTGCCTCTCGCGAAAATTTGTAAAAGCTCCTCTAAAAGGCAAAGTGGAGGTACTTCCTGGGTCCAGAACGAATGTGAAAATGGAAGTATGTGTCCTGTAAGTCCATGTGGTAAACCAGTCGCCTGGCCGGACAGACTGGAGAATGTGATGGTGAGTCAGCATTTGGAACCTCCTTTTCTTCAAAAACACGTTGAGGATTCTCAGGTCTAGGATAGGGCAAAGGCCACTGGCCTTCTTGGGTGCCAGGATGTATTATGAGTACAAGACTAATGCCTCGCTTGCACAGCAAGGCAGCCACCTGGAACTACCTCCTAGAACGCTGCTGCGTGGACGCACCACACCCTGTGTTCCCCCTGCCTTTCAAGGGCCCAGTTGCCTGCTGCCGAGGAGGCCAGTCCGAGGAGGCCAGTAGGCGGTGCCTCAGGTCTCCCAGTGGAGCCGCAAGGACTGGAACTGTTCTAGTGATGGTGCTTTTTTTTTTTTTTAAACTGCACTGCAGCTAAAATTCACAGCACAGGCAAAGCGGGGTTGTGCTACAGGGTCAACATACAGGTGGACACGCAACAACAACAGTACACAAAATATTTATTTACTTATTTATATTTCTCCCAACTGCACGCTCACCAGCCGGTGGAATCACTCAACGGCGGGGGTACAGCAATGCCTAGTTCTGGCGGAGGAACTGCGTTCTCCCCAAGAGTTTGAAACACACGCATTCCTTTAAATCAATACTGCACAGGCAGTCGCACACATATGACAGACAGTAATACAGACAGCCTGCAACACAAGCGAGGCAGGCTGTTGAAAAAAGGATCAGAAAGAAGCTAAGTTTTAGAGCCGCTGATTTCACGAAACCGGCAAGCCAGACTGTTTAATCCCTCAGTAGGTGGGACTGAGGATGTCACCCCAGGAAGGGGCCTATTGGCAGCTCTGATAGAAAGAAGAGCTCAGTGAATACCTACCTAAGGCAGGCATTTCCCATATATATGGTGGTGGTCATCTTCAAATTGAAAGGGAACTTCAAATGTATGATTCTTGAAGATTCTAGTGCTATAAGTAATTTCAATTTCAAACACTTATTATTTTTAAACAAATCATTAATAAAGATATTTCATCTTTAAAATAAAATGTTGTAATTTCCAATTAATAATAATTTTGAATATAATGTTGTAGTGCCAGTCCCTGCACCAAAGCAGTACCTTACTAGTTTAGTGGTCTTAACATTTCTCTGAGCAAACCTGAGTGAAATGATCCTTTGAGTATGTAATGGTAAATCTAGTGGCAGTCAGACATTTCCTAATGTGCACATGAACAGACTCAATGGTCTCAACAATCTTAAAGGTAAATTCATTACACTGCATGCTTTATGAAAATTCATATCATTCTGTAGTAAAAAAATAAGACTATCTGGCATTAGGAAGAAAACAGCACCACATCTTGACAGTATTTTGACTGGCTCACAGCATGAACTTAGAAGGATTGTATTGGTACTGAATTGTGTTAATAAGAAACACAGTTAAAATAATTATAAATGTACTTCCAGAACATCAAGAACAATGTTGTATCAAGTACATATTTGTTATTATTATCTGTTTTGTGTCATCCATGAGAAGGATAGTGTCTGAAATACATGTACCGGTCAGTAAAATAATAATATAGACCTCTACTATATAGTTCATCAGAGACAGAGTAAACAACTTGAACTAATCCAAAGATTCACATGTGTAGCCCTCAAACTCCTTTGAAGACTGTAAGATGCAATTTGGTTATAAGAAGTTCGATTCTTGGATTTTGATAATAATTTAGCTATTTTAGATAATAAGACAAGACATTAGCTGTTGTTCTGACCTTATTAGCCTTTAACCTGTGAGTTATTTAAATACAAATATTTGAATAACACCCATAAAACCTGTTGCAATATACAAAGTATGTATTTTTCTGGAATTTGATTTTGTGCCACAAATGTTTGTGTTTTATTTTTTCATACACGAGAAGTGCATAATAAAAGGCTCGCAAATATTTATGGATTTACAGTAACCACCTTTATTATAATGCCAAGTCTCACAGCTTTTCAAAAACATTGAACCAAACAATGGGTGAAGAAAAATAACGTAGCATAAAAATAGTTGGAGCACAGCCTCATCCCTTTGAGCATCCCAGTGCCACCTGCTAAAAACAAAGAATAAAATAATAAATCTATGCGACATGTTCATCCAGGTGAACAAAAAAAAAATGAGGCAGAGGAGCATCACATACTCCCCCCAAAGGATAGGCTGAGAGATTCCGAGAATTCCTAGCTGCTAAAAATTGGTGCGCTGTGTTCATCCTGGTGAACAAATATCAAGTACCACGTAATGTGATAAATAATTTTAGTAACCAAAGGTAAACGGAGGGAAGAAAATATCACCGGGGGTCCTAGACCTGCGGCCGCCTCCCCTTCAGGCCTAAAAAAAACCATGAACATAGTATAATTATATATATATATTACTAATAGGTGTCATCATATAGCAAAATGCTGTTTTTTTATATGACAAAGGATATGGTCTGGTTGGATAAAGTCCTTGCTGGATCCAGATGTTGTTGGGCAACGAGAATGTCTTTTAATATTGCTCTTTATGTAAATCTCATAAGCACCTGAAGCTTTTGATGTGCAGGACTGTTTTGCTGAGCACCTGTGGTTGCAGCTCCAATCCTGAAAGAATGGCACGAATAGTTTGAGGAAGAAAATCCACCTTTTGGAGAAGATCTTGAAGTCTTGCAGAAAACCAGGATCTTTCCCTTAATTTATCAGATTTACTTTGTTTAAAAAAAAATAAAAATAGAACACCCCTTAAACTGCAGTAGGACCTTGATAGGGAGCTAGAAGGAGTAGAAGAGGTAAGCTTGGTGGTCCAGTGGTTAAAGAAAGCGGTTTGTTACCAGGAGGTTCCCAGCTCAGCAACTGACTCATTGTGTATGACCCTGAGCAAGTCACTTAACCACCTTGTGCTCCATCCTTCAAATGAGACATAAAAACCATGTCATATTGTAAGTGATCATACAGCAGCAGTTGTTGATGAAGCATATGTTCACCACCCTGTCTCTGTAAGTCACATTGGATAAAAGCACCTGTTAAATCACTAATTGATTTTTTAAAAAAGGGCAAATACAATTAGTACAATATTTTATGTGCTTTAACTCATTGCCGGTGGCCCATTATAATTTCAGACAAATTGGTCTGATGACGTAATTGTACACAATGCTGTGACAAGTGTGTTACTTTTTTTTTCAAATTGGAACAGAAATCTTTTAGCAATGTTTTTTTTTTTTCTGCCAAGCGATTCAGCGACCACAATGCGTTCTACAAGTACAAACATTTACCTGACAGCATACTAAATTGCCCAAAATGTTTATAAATAAACAAAACATTTACTGTAGTGAAATATCTGTGTGACAATCTTCAGGCATGACAAATCAATCAAAATGTATTTCACGAAAGCCCCTAACCAATAGAGTTTACTTTTTGGATGCAGTGCAGCAAATATCGTTATCTATGTTACAGTGTTTACTTGAGATTACCTCCGACCATGGCATCAGTGTGCAATTCTTTGCTGGACAGGTTTCTGAAATCGTTTTGCAAGACCCAGAACACTTACTGACCCAAAAGAAATATGGTAGAAGACATTTGAATAGAAGATATTTCCATTTATGAATGCCAGAAGGAGAAGAATATGTCCTGGATTACAAACTTATTCACACTCATATGAAGATTCTGAAGTGGATGCCTGTGAACATTCCAGTTTTGCTTGTTTTGTATCAATAGATGAAAGTTTTATGAAATAAGCCCCTGGTAATATATACTCATGTGTATAAGGATAGTACATTGCCCAATTGTTTAGTGTGTTTAGTGCTAAACTGCCACGCTTACAATATTGCATCAGACTTTGCTGCTGTTAGTTTTATCTTTTTTATTTTTTTACAGTGTTGGTTCCTTTTTCACTTTGCCATTTATGAATTTGGTCCAATGTAGTATATTACTTGTATAGCTATTAATTAGTTATTATATAACGTATGTGTATATATATATATATATATATATATATATATATATATATATATATATATATATATATATATATATATATATATATATATATATAAGATATTAGATCTTTAAATATTTTGTCAACATAAAAGTGCATTTTAAGTATTTTTCTGAAACAAAAGTTGTTTAAATCTGAATTTTGCTCAGACATTATTCATATTCTAACATATATATGTACATACGTATACCGACAATATTTGTTATTAATTAAAAATATTTTTTAAGCAATTAAAAAAAAAAGACAAATGTGCATGTTTTTCTACTTTTGTTTTGCTTTCTAGTTGGGTAAATTTAGATTTTTCTTCAAGTCAGAGTGTAACTCTTGGTATGACCAGGTTCTACAGACACTCAGCTTTTCAAAAAGGCATCAACCCTAAGCTTTAAATTGATGTATACATTAACTCACATAATAAGCTAAAACCCTGCCAATCACTTTTCAAAAACGTAAAAACACGCATCCGTCAAACAATTTTATAAAAAATCAAGACCATACATGAAATTAAAAAAAAAATCTTTCAGATTCTAGTTCCTGAGGACATTTCTATTTTCAAGTGAAATTTTTAAACTTTTTTTGTCACATTCAAACTAGGTCAGTGTGGGTATACTTGATCAAAGAATCAAATCATTATTTATTTAGTAATCTGCAGAGCAACAGCTTTTTAGAAATGTATAATGTTGTATACTTTAAGTAGATATTTGGTCTGACACATGCTCTAAAGTTAAGTCATGTCATTAGGCCCTCAAAATGGTAGAATTCTCACAGTCTGCAAAGGTTTAAATGTAAGGAATACGTAACCTGCGATTAAAGTTTAAGGTTTATATGGACTGCAGCAGGACACCTTGATAGGTAACTAGAAGGAGCTGAAAAGGGCAATTAATACAATTAGTACGTTATTTTACATGCTTTAAATGTACGGAATACATGTACCTGAGATTAAAGATTAAGGTCTCCGATGCGAGGGTCCGATGATGGATCAAGGAACTGGTTTTGGTGGTGATTTCACCATGCCAGAGGAACCCACGGCGGCAGAGATGAACGTTGTTTCTAGAAGGACATCCTTGAATGGGGATGAGTATCTGAAGCACTGTGTGTTGACAGGACTCCAGGACTCCTTTCTGATGGGTGGATTGGAAGATGAAGGTTGGAGCAGATCTTTTGATGTCCCACAGCGAGATTTGTATCCTGAAGGTTGGAGCAGATCCTTGAAAGCGACATTTGTATCTGAGGTAGTGAGTTAAAGGGAACATTAATTGCGGGTAGAGAAGGTGATATGTCAACCTGATTAGTAACGCATATTGTAGGGATAGATAATTGGATTATGTAAGCGAAAGGCATCAATTCTATAGTAGAATATTGAGTTGTCGACATGACCGAACATGACTGAACTGCGATTAACAAGTGATATTCTAATCTGATGAGTAAAGATGTATGTGAAAAAAGACACTAATTGCATTGAATAAAACAAAAGAAGAAATTTATAATAGGATTTTCAGTATGCAACCTGACAAAGTATGATTGAGTATGGAATCTGATAACAACTGACTGTCAGTATTATAGGATCCTCGGGTGCTAATTTAACGTTAGGTTGAACGCTAGATCATAATGTGTGTCTTTGAAAGGGGGGTTTAATTCATATATGATGATGTCTTGAACACTGGGCATGAATCCCGTATAGAGTCTAGTGCTGTAAGACGTTACAGGCCTCAGCGCGAGCCCCACTCCGTACTGATCCTGTGGTAGATAGATTATCATGAATCAAGCACAAGCTTCATGTGGAATGAAAATAAAGGGCTGCTCCTACATCCGTGTGTAAGCATGCTGCAAATTCAAATAGATTTTCTATTGGATCCGTTGAGATGGTTCGTTGATCTGGATGATTGGTGAGTAAGTGAGTGATAGAATCTCCAGTTTATCGGGGGGTTGGAAGCAATACATTAGAGAAAGCAAGCATAATAGATTCTAAGGCGGCAAGATTTTGTAAAAACATGTAGAAATGTCTCTTTGTAACTTAAACTGATGTACCACGGAATTAAAACTGATGTATGCACCACTATATATTGAACTCTCGTATCATATTATATATATATATATATATATATATATATATATATATATATATATATATATATATATATATATAATTGTAATTTGTAATTCCCTTTGGTAAGTTCATACAAGATTTTAAGTGAATTTCCACATGAGTAGTATTTTTACTGTAGTATAAGGTGGTGAAACGAGATGATGTTCTACCTAGGGAAATAATGTGAGTGGAGAAATTGAATGTCCTGGGGCCAAAGTTATTGTTTGAATTGTTTTTGATCTTGAAGAATTGGCTGTGTAACATATAGAATAGAAATGAGGGTCACTGTATGATAAAATTGGCCACCCTGGCAGCAGGAGTACAAATGTGGCATTTGGAAAGACTGACTTGTAAAGTATGAATGCTATGTTGTGATCCTGTGTTATGTTAAAACTGTAAAACAATGATTTTTTTTTTCTGTGATCTTGTTGTGCGTGATGACATTGATGCATACTTGATGGCGCATTGAATATGTGTCATGGGGTGTGTCTATAAGCTGAAACAATTCTGGGAAAGTTACTTTTCTGCACAAGCGAGGTGTCACAGTCCTGAACATGATGTTAGGCATTTCAAGGTGAAACAACAATAAGACTAACTTTACGCTCCTACCTGTTACTGGAACGAGGAATGAATGATTGCTGCAAAATGAAAATGTCTTTGATTTTAGATGATCCCTGTTAGGACGTTTTCCTGCCGAATCCTGGAACTGGGTCTACGATTGGAGAAGTCGAATCCATATTGAGAAGGTATGGGACCATATGGATATGACCAGCGGGGATATGTAACCAAGCAAACAACGAACAGTAATTCGAAAGCACGGCAGGACTTAGCTTGCAAAGTAGGTTTGTATACCTTATAGGTTGATGGTAATTGGCTTGTAGATTGACCAATGAATATACTAGGCACTTCTATTAATGATACTATAGATTTCCTGCCTAAAAACCTTGCAAGTTTTATATTCATGGTTACAAAACCTAATACATAAAACAGTCTTTAAAAGAACTAATTCAGTCTGTGAATATATGGCCCACTGTTATGTAACATCCACTATAATAACCACCATGAAATATCAGATTTTTCTATTCAGCCTTAAACTCCCAATGACATTGGTTCAAAAGAGCCTCCTAATCCACAGACCTGGGCTGTATTACAGTGTACCACTCTGTCTGCTGTAAAGTGTTGCCTATTGTGAACTCTCAAGTGAAACCTGATAAAACTGACTGCCAGTAAAACAAAGAGCTGACAATCGATTGTTTTCACTCTGGACTACTGTCCTGACCTTTGAATCACAACAGCACAGCTTTAGGTCCCTCTGGTAACTCTTCTGCATTGATATCACAGCATCTCCCACCACCACTTCCAGGAATAGTCAGCTACCACACACCAAGTGACTCATTCCTTCAGACACACAGCCAGGTTTCTTAATCCGACTTGGACTGTGTGGGATCTGTATTGCTTGTGCTTACGTATCTTAACTAGTCTGCGATTTAACTGCTACCAGGACCTCACTTGACTGAAGTGGGGCAGCTAAGATCCAACTGCAGAGCTAAACTGAGCTGAATGCCAGTTAGAGACAGCTACCAGTATAGGAAAACATGAATAAAAACAATATTGGAGCAAACAAATTCTGAAATTCTGAATAAAAAAGGAAGGGTATGTACACAGTGATTTATTAACAATGCATAATAAGAATAATACATTTCATGTAATTTTTTCATTTGATGTTAGGATTAAAAGTAGACAGTCATGGCAGACAGGAACATGTACATTGTTATAATGGACCCAATTCACAAACTCGTTACTGTTGGAATGTGACAGACAGAATGATTCTTGGTGATAAGTCTCTCTCCCAACCTGTGAGGGCATTGTATAAAGGGAACAGATTGCCCTGGACTTGATGATGTGACAATTAATTCCCAGGGTTAGGTGGAAGTCGGCCATCTAAAAAGGGGGCACATCTGCGGTACGTTAAGTCATTGCCCCAGAGGGAAAGTGATATTGCAACTGCGGATTGGAGGAGAAACGGCTGCACTCGCTAACCAAGGGGGCGTGACTGAAGGTATAAATATGGGATGTGGCTAGGTGATCTGTTCCTTTGTACCATGTTTAAGTACCGCTGAAGGACGAGTATAAAATAACCGTGAGTGTTTTGTTTTTTTGTATCGTCTAATTGTATTGCTTGTTACGGCTAACATGATCCGGAGCTGTCACTTAAGACCAGTACAAACCCAGACAACACTGCACAATTGTTCATGGATTAAAATTGTATTTCACCACGAGCACTACAGCACTCGCTTTGGACTTGTGACCATGTCTGTGTTTTGTGTGTGGTTTAACACTAGAATTGCTGGATTTTTGAACTACCTAGAACTGCCACGTGGGTCACTTTGACCCATACATTTTTAAACTGCTTCATTATGAAAATGAAAGACATACTATCGGATACAACTGAAAAGTTGTTTTCATGAACAACACAGCTAACATTTGCATCGCAGAAACACCATATTTTAAATAGAAAATTAAACATAAAATGCCTTATTTTTATAATGAGCACATATACAGCATGACTACAAACAGTGAAAACATATAATACATATTTCAAAAGAAACAGGTTTGTACATATACCTGTGTGCAGGTGTAACTGGGTATATGTACAAACAAAACTATAAAACCGAAATCATTGTTTCTATTACTACATAAAAATAAAATATAACACTATTTCTGGTATGATGACTGCATTGTACTCTATGGAGGAGCATACATGTCTGCCAGCTGACTTTGCCTGCATCCAGGAGCTGTGTTGTAAACACAGACGCAGTTCCATTGAACACTATTGTGTAAACACAAACTGGTACATTTGTTTTTTTTTTTTTTTTTTTTTTCTAAAAGTAATATAAAAAAAGAATATATAAAATACATTTCATATTAGGCACATAAATTGTTATCCTGCCTGTCATTTCAGTTTGGTGTATGCATCCAAGTGCAGTTTGCCGTATTCCAATTAAAATGACTACTTTCAAGATTAAATATTTCCTTCTGATATATTCCCAGTTGCATTTGTGGAACAAAACAAAGGATTGTTGTCTCCCAGGTCCATTGAAAAGTAAGCAACTAGGCTTTCACTGAGTTGGCATCTTGACAAATACACTATCATAGCAATCTTTGTCTCATAGTCAGTCTACAAACAAAGGCTTGAAAAAAAACATGTGCTAGTAGGAGGGGACATGTCTTGTTTGTTGCATTTACAAAAATAATAGAAAATCTTATGTTATATAAAAAAGACATGTATTGTAATGCATGGGTCACATTGACCAGCGTGGCGGTTATAGGTAGAATTGTTTATAACTTTATAATTTTTGCGATTCTGGCTATCAAACGCCGTCAGGATATTTAATTCATATATTTAGGAAAAGTCAAAAACGGACATATACATACGACTTACAATGGAAGAATAATTAACATTTTAAACGCAAAATGGGTCACTCTGGCATGGCGGTTCTAGTGTTAACTGTATCTATTATTTTGGGACTGCAACCTGTTGTTTATTGAATTGTGCAATACACAGTGCTGTGTATCGCCAGCCCTCCATATCTTTACTGTTGACATCAGACTGGATTATACATAAACCACCATTTCACCAGTACTTTGTTTGTCATTGTCTTGAGCACTGCATCACCTCTACACCTGCACACTGCAAACCACTTTGCAACATAGCATTAGTACCATATCTATTTTAAAGTGTAAGTAGTGGGGTTCCGAAAAATATAGTGTTATATGTCTCCATGTGTTGCTGCAACTGTTTAAATAATGTACCTGAAATTTTTCTTTTCATTGTTATGATCTTTAAGACAACTGTGGCAGAGTGCCCCGCCCATGTGCATAGTTTATGTTTTATGTTTTATGTGGTGTGTATGTATTGGTGCACAGAGTATGGGTTATGTAGCACATGTGATTTAAAATGTGTATTTGTATTTAGGTACAATCACTTCACATGCAGATTAAAAAGGTATATTGGTGAGCACAGGGATGTCTGCATGTGTATGGAATAATGGGTGACAAGGAGGAAGTTAAAATCCTCCCTGCAAACACACATGGGAATGTGGGTTAGAGCCATGAATTGCCGGTAGTTCGCCTGGGAGAAGCGGCACAACCTGGCAACGCTGCAGGACGTCTTTGAGATGGTCCTCTGGTATCTATACACCAACTTGGATGTTCCACTATCTATGATGTCAGGGGAAAATCCGAGGATGTCCAAAGCCAGCAAGAGAGGCTAGAGGAGGAAAAAGAAGCTGGTGCAAGCTCCAGAACCCAAGAGGTGGGAGCCGAGCCTCCGGTGCAACTGGGAGAAGCCTTGCTGTCTCCAGTTATATACCTGCGTGGCAGCTGGGATGCCCACGTTCTAGCTCTCTGGGCAAGTTGGAGCCTCGTCAGTGAGGAAGGGGAGTCCGAGCCTCCAGCACCAAAGAGGGTAGAGCCCGAGCATGCAGTGCCCAAAGAGGGAGAGCCGCACCAGTCTCCAGTGACCGAGGGAGAGCCGCATCAGTCTCCAGTGACCGAGGGAGAGCCGCACCAGTCTCCAGTGACCAAGAGAGAGCCGAACCAGTCTCCAGAGATACAAGGTGACTACCTGCTGCTCCCACCTCCACCGCAAGAGGGAGACTACCTGTTGCACCCACCGTCGCCTCCCAAGGATCAATTCCTGCCCGAGCATGCAAAGCTTGCACCGTCTAGGCCTGCCAAGCCTGCACCACTTAGGGCTGCCTTTTTGTATGACTAACGGCATTTATTTTCTGTAATACTGATTTCCAATTGATGTCTCTCCTTAATTGGATGTGTTTCATTAATTGACTTCCAAATATCATTTTCTACTTATTAATAGCTTAAATGCAACTAAAAGCAATTAAGCTGTATCAGCACATACGTTTTAGCCAAAGACAAAACTGCCCTGATAGGACACTAAAACAATGTGAAAACACCTTGAAAACTATACCACATGATTAATCCAGCCCAGTGCCGCCTATTCAGGGGCAGGTGAGTGGAAAAATGAATGGCGAGGGCAGGAGGGCCTGAATTATCAACTAGTGCCAGGCCTGAAAATGTATGTGGGCACCTCTGCTCCAGTCTGTATATTAAAAAGATTTCTCATTATATAAGTTATTTTATTGCTCTGTTTGGGCAGTTTTGTATTGGTCCAGAAACATTTAGATTTATTTAAAAAATATGAAAAATGAATAAAATGATAATTATGTTTATTATGTGGACTATAGAGAGTAATAGTGTAGTATGGCTTTCAAGACGTTTCAGTTTCGTGTCCCGTCTAGGCATTTTTGTCTTTGTCTAGCTTTCACTCGCTCAACTAAAAAAATATGAATCGTAGTGTGAAATTGTAACCACTTTTACTAAATCAGTTTGAAGCTGATATTTCAGAGGTACATTTTCTCTGTGCCTCAACACGAAAGGAAAAAAAAAAAATATAATTAACATTTATAATCTCACGAAACAAATGAAAATCATACACAGTATGTAAAAATTGTTTTTAGGTTACTGTTGCTTTAAAAGCAACATAAATACATCTCCAAAGAAAAAAAAAACAAAACATTAAAAACGACTCATGTGACAAACTAGAAAAAGAAGAATGTTAAACATGCTCGTGTGTTTTACTAAAAGGCTTTTTAAAAATGCAAGATGTATTATCCCACTGTGCCTACAGCCAGCTGTACTGGAGGTTTTTCTCATGGCAATTTATTTGAAGAAGAAAATAAGGTAAGATTCCTGCTATCCACGTTAAAACAGTGGTATTAACGCAACTTCATTATTCATGAGAGAATATTTGTGAATTGCAGTAGGCGCTTAGTGTTCATGTATGCAAGTCATGAGCAGAGTGCTCTTAGTGCAGAAGAGATCTTACATGAAAATAATCCAGATAAGGCAAAGCCAAGCCACACAATTTCCTTTGTTCTTGCGAAGTTTCGTGCAATTTACCATGTGCTAAGCAAATAAGCAATCTCATTTTGAATAGCCTGCAATTTTTTTATATGGAGTGTTGTTTATGAATCACCCTGTATATATATATTAAAAAAATCAATAACATGGTATTTGGAGCTATTTCCCCTTCAAGGGTTTTACTTTTATGTGTAATTGATGGTTTGGCTGACCACTGTTTGTCATGGCCCAGGTCTTACATTCCAAACGTGTTGTATTTATTTTCAGTTAAGGCTGAAAATCATTTAGGTTGTGTGTCCAACACTGTTCACAGGCAAACGTTTTATTTAAAAAAAAAAAAAAAAAAAGTTGAATGCTCCTGTACTGTAAGCATTAAGAAAAGGCCTCAGCGTGTGTTTAAAGTATTGAGTTAAAAAGTGACATTTGAGGGGCACTTTACAAAACTCGCTCTGTGAAAGATCTTCTGTATCACCTAAAGAGCCTTTGTCACTCATTGGAAACCTGTCACCAGACACTGAGATACTGCAGAGGCCTGTATGGCAGGTCAGAATTAATGAGAAGAATATGACAGCGTGAAAGCTGCAGAAAAAGGGTGGAATAGGGAAGTAGCTTTTGTCTCCCTTAGATAATATATGTAATGGCTAGAATATACCTGGTGTGACAGTTTTTATAAAGCCCTGGAATTCAGGATTCTAGAACAGCAAGCTGCCAGTGTTTGTGTGTTGCTGGAGTCGTATCTAAAATAGCTTGGGTAAAACTCAAGACACTACTGTATGCAAGAGGGCAAGATTGGAATTGGACAGAATATCAGAAAAAAATATTTTGTTTAATGGGTCCTCATAAACCCATAATGAACCAAGTATAGTAATTATCCTTTAGGTCAATGGCTTGTTTAAATATAGAAACCACAACTAGATAATATAGACAGAAGGACCTTTTTTTTTTTTTCTAGGCCCAGAACTTGAATATGCATTCTAGCATCTATTCAAACATACAGTTAGTGAAATGTAGCCTGCCTTTCAATGTCTGTGGAGCGTAGTTCACACTACAAAGCCTTCATCACATTTGGCACTCATAAGATTCTTATTCATTTAATCTACATAGGAAATCCACAAAGCTGCAGGTGAGTGTGGTCTATAATGTTGTGTGACGTGCACAACATGGGGGATAAGGTGCAGTGCTGGGATAACAAAGGGGAGTGCTTTATTGACACAGAACATATTTTATTCTGCTATTGTGTATTGTTTCCATCCAGTCCTTTTGTATTGGGGGGGGGGGGTCACAGGTTTAGCTGTTTCCTCTGAAGACATGTATTAACAAATTCAGGTCAAAACCATTGTGTATCATTTGATTGATCTTTTTTTTTTTTCTTCACTGGGTAGATACCAACAAAAATCAAAGATCATGCTAAGATCATAAAGTTTACACTGTGCAAGAATGATACAAGGATGAGGAAGGAATCCATGCACAAAACATTGCCAGGTTTATGCTAGGATACACTAAAAAATCTATTTATTAGTGAGCCTCAAATAGTTGACCCAAATAAAATGTTTTTTTTTTTTGTTTGTTTGTTTTTTGGTTTTTTTTTGTGTCAACCAAGACACACCTAGAAAAAAGCAAGTGACCATTCACCCAATTACAAAACAGGTTGGTATGTAAATAGGCTCTGTTTGAAGAAAAAAAAGTAAGATAAGGGAAATCATGATTGTTTTGAGTTGGTAACAAAAAATAATCAACTTGCATCCCACTTCACAACACAATCATGCTACAGTTGCCTCACTTGTGAATACAATATACTGCATCATTCTCACGAAATGAACAAAGCTAGAAAGTGGTGAATTTTGATAGGAATTTCAAACACAAGACTTATAACAATCATAGAGGCACAGACAAATGATGTCTTGTTCTTGTTGATGTAACAATTTGTATAATGCAGGAAACGGTGCAGATCTCTATTGCTTGGAAATCTGAGGCTGTTTATGTTTTAGCGTCTCAATTAGGCAAGGAGCACAACAATAGAAAAAACAGACAGACAGAAAGCTGTTTTCATCTGCAGTACAGCGAACCATTATTTTTAACAAGAGTGCTTGTACAGTAGCACCTAAACATGGAACCCTTACCAGATATCTGATACATATACCGCAGTTAATATAAAGGATCAGCACTTTAACATACACGCTCAGTTTCTTGATCTCTTTGACGATAGCTGAGTAGCTTTACTGTAGCTCAGAGTTTCCAAACTTTTTTTAACAGGAAGAGCCACACTGATGACCATTAAACAGATAACTGAAGACCACAAGATAACTGAACAAAATTACTTTTATCCAGATTTCAAATAATTACGATTACATTTTTTTAAAAAGGAATCTCTATCACAAAATTTAGGATTACAAAATCCAGATCACTGTTATCTACAAGTTTTGAAAAAGCGGCCCCTGGAGACCTGAAAGAAAATAAGTTTGGTGGTCTCAATCTAGTTCCAGTGGTGTACAGCACGAAAAACCATCATGCAATTTGACACCCAGCTAGAAAGCGAAAGCGAAACCATAGATTGAATGGTGAGAGAATTTAGGTTAAGTCACAGCTGTGAGGGGAAGCGCTCTCTTCATTTATGAACACTACATTTACAAAATTTTGGACAAAAAAGCATCAACAAATTTCAAATATTGAATATTAGGCTGTTTACCAAACTGTAAACAGCCTAAAATATAATATTCTACCTCTAAATTAAGCCCATAACGTATAAGATTTCAGACAACAGCTTCAGTATTATTACCTTGTTTTATACAGTATAGTAAAAAAATTAAAAATTTTTTACAGACTCTTGAATTGTTTACAGATATTTCACTAGTAATACATTTCCCCGTCACCTTCAACGATAAATTAGAAGCAACAATTGATCTATCTATGTGATTTTTTAAAAAGCTTTCTTTAGTCTCAGCATACTGTAAGACATGCATGCCTCATATTCTATATGAGATGAAGAATGGGTGGTTTTTTAAGTGATACATTTTCAACAACACATTTTTATTTTACCATCCCTGTAAAAATAGAAAAAAATAAAAAATGAGGAAAAAACCAGTAGGGAAATGTTGATTTTAATGGATAAAATTGCTGCATACCTATTTCCATAGGCTGGAAAATCCACAGTGAGCCTTTCAGCTTGGCACCTGCTCCAGAACCTTTTTGATGAAGCAAAGGTTGTCTTCATTAAGAGCATTAATATTCATGCAGCATGGTAATTTTGACACAGAAAAGGTCTCTGTAACCTTTTCTTGCGTGAGAATTTTTTACTTCTCAAGGAAATTATAGTCCAGCAATGACTTAATTAATGCTTGGTTTCTTCAGTGGAATTTGAGAAGCTGTCAGTTTGGGTGTGCAGTAGCTGTCAAACAGAGAGAAGACTCGGGCAAGATAGATTGAAGGAGGGGAGGAGAGGCAGCCAGACACCCAACAATAAAAGAACATAGTCGGAGAACACATAACACCTCCCACTGGCTTTTTTTTAGAAACATTTTTTTTCTCTCATATCTTGAATGTTGGCTTATTTATTAATATAGTTTAGAACACACATTAAGTTATTCATTCATATGTGATTGTAAGTTTTTAGGGCTTGTATTTTAGACAGTGTCTGCTACTTTTATGAATACAATTATTCTGTCTGTGTTTTATACAGTATTCACATATCTTGATTTTCTTCTATCAGATTATGTCAGTCTGCATCTCTTCACGATGCTTTGTTTATTAAAAATGAATTTGCCTGAACCTTTTTTTACCTCACAGGAAAATGTAAATGCAACTTTTTTAGATGGCATAAATATCTGTACATGCAAATATATAATTTTGTTGTTTATCTTTATATTATTATTATTATTATTATTATTAGTAGTAGTAGTAGTAGTAGTAGTAGTAGTAGTAGTAGTAGTAGTATTGTTGTTGTTACACATTGCAGTCAACAATATTATTATGTAGCAAATACACACTCGCTTACATGCTCCAAACTGCCAAACTTTTCATTTCATTTTCATTACAGCACCTACCTCAGCCAAACAAATTACTTGTAAGAGCCTTAAAGCTTATCAACCTATTGTTCGCAGACAGGCCCGTTTGCATTTATAAGTTGCAGTGAAATGATTATAACTCTACCTCATTAACCAAACCCTTTAAAAAACTATAAGTTGCAAACACACAAACTTGTATCTCAGTATCTCAGTATTTATCAGGCAGACTGCATCGTGTATATGACTGTCTCTGTGTGTTCAGCTCTACGATGTTCAATATGTTAGTTTTCAAATAACTTATACATGTAATGAAAACTCTCTCTTCCACACAGCATTTCAATCACAACATTAAAAAATGGAAACGCTTGCTTGTCCGTCAACAGAGGCAGGTTAAGTGTAAGATTTTATGTAGCAGACATATTCAAATATTCCACTGTCAATGTTAATACATGCAAGCTTCATAAACTCCCCCTAGTAAAACATAAAGGCCAAGACAATGAGAAAATGAAAAGACAGACCTTTTTTATTTATTTAGTTTTAGTTTTAGAAACCTTTTTCTCAGAGTTTGGAAACACTTGTGCCTTTGCATTCACAGCTGAGGACAAGGTTGGGTTGAATTTTACTATGCAAATGAAACGACATTGCTGCGTGCAACACAGACACGTTTTAGCAAGCAAGGCATTACATTTTCAAGAACCAGACAGTAAAAAATGTGAACATAACGTAGCATTTCCTTTATCATGTCCCATAAAAATAGCAATTTGCTGGAGCCCTTGTAGCACAATATGGAAGGTGGTGTATTTTACTGATAATGTAGAGATGACAGATAGTTCTATATTGGGAGGTTTCTGTTGTGTCTTGCTGCTGGTGTAATAAATTGTGAGGAGACAGAGGATTGTGTAGGAGTTGCTCCACCTTCAATAGCCATATAATATAACACAGCCCATGCTCAGTAATTATACCCTGTGAAAAGATGGGATTAATTAGATTTCTACACTAAGGCAATGTAGTCTCATTAAAGAATGAACAGCATTTTCATAGGTATTGCCACTCAAATAAGGACTTCACTAATGTGAGAAGACAAAGTCTTCTCTTTTCACACTCTATGCTTATTATCTTACTTAAGGCCACTTATACAGGCTCCCAACGGTGGGCTGAGTGAGAAGCCTTCTTGCTTATATTGCCTTCATATTTTAATTCTTTCACCTGCTTGCATAAAAAACAGAAATCTATCAATAGTAAGAAATAAGCAGCACTTCTTTTCCATTAACCATTAAATGCACAAAATGGAAGCAAGTTCAAATGGAATTAAAATAATTATATTTTAAAAAATCAATCTGCTGCTTTCCCTGTAGCACTCTGTCTATGTGCTGTAGCGTACACTGTACATTATTACAGTATATCTTTTTTTCCCCTAATGATTGCCTATTTTATTTTACTGTCCCATTTTTAATAGTTAAATACTGACTGACTTTTACAGTGTTTCTCAAACTTGAGTTTTATAATTAAAATGGGCTGTCATTAACCATTCAGCTGGTTATTCACAGCTATGTACTGGGCTACACATATTTTTGGGTACGTAATTTCTTATTAGTATTGGGCCAGTCCAGTATAAAAAGGCCTAGTCTCTTATAGAAGTTTACTACTAATAAGCATAAAATGTACTAAAGCAATATAAAAGTATAGTGAAAACAGCATTAACAAAAAAAATAAACAAAACAGGGATACAGAATGGTAAATAAATGGTATAGAAATGGTAAAAAATAAATTAGTGTAAACATTCATAAGGGCTGAAATTGTTTTCTTAGTCTGCAATTGTCATGGGAATTCAGAACAGAAGAATCTCAATGCATTAGACAAAGTTTAAAAAATGACCTTCGCCAAAGGATGGTATTGCTTAGCTGGATTGCACTTGCAAACCCATCTGCTTGTCAGCATGTTTTGAAAGCTTAGTGGCTGGGCTGCCTGATTTTGAACTGATGCCTTCTGGGTTCAAATCACAGTAGTGGCTGGAGAAAGTGACTGATGGTAATGAAAGGGGTTATGTTAGGGTCAGTGTGGGGTGAAACCAGGGACATGAGGTTAAGAAAAACATTTAAAAACATAGACTTACCTTCAAATTTTAAAGTAGCGTTGTGGCAGAGAAAGAACTCTACATGTAAATATTGTGGTGTTTTGTATGTGTTTTGGGGGTGGCTGGCGGGGATGGAGTTAATTCCTGTCCCTGCCAAAAAAAATGTGAGAATGTGGCTGCTCCTTAATAGAATAATTGGTGCTAATTTGGGAGCAGCCACATTCTATAAAAGGAGAGCCCAGGGCTCCCTTAGGGAGAGGGAATTAGGTGAGTTTTTTCTTTGTTCTGGTTGTTGCTGTTTGTTCTGTTCAGTGAAGGTGAAGGTCCAGACAGTAGCTTTTGTGTACATTTATGTATTCTGTTGGTGTCCTTTTGTTTTTCTTTTTTGGGAGGGAGCAACTAAGTCTCCAAGACAACTTGCCCATTGCATATCATGTGGTACACCGTTAGCTGCTCTATAACAGGTGGTAATATGGTTGTATGACTACAGACAGGCGTATAAAAACACCACACGGAGAGGCTTCAATTATGTGAATAATTATATAATATTTTTTTTTTTTAAACATTGTAAAAGTGTGGCTAACAGTGTTAATACACCATTGGCTTTCAATTGCTGCTTTTACAAGGTTGTGACAGACATCAATATCAATGCTTAGGATACAGCTGTCAGCATTTTTTGACAAAATATGTGAATTTTCACAAATGTGTAAACAGGAGCAATTTGAAGATTGTAAGCATTATCCGAGTGTCAACAAAATATTGAAATCTGTTTCCGCCATGAACTAAGGGTGAAGGAGATACAGTACATGTTATTTTATTATTAGTACAGGAGAACTACAATGTATAGATTAATGCCAGGCTCGTTTTCTTCACTCAGTAAAAGACAGAGTGCTGCACTTGCCCCACTTTAAGGGAAAACAGTTCATTAAAGGGACGCTATCAAGCACCTTTTTAAAATCAACATTTCAACATTTTAAATCTAATCAAAAATAAAATTTCAATTAATCACTGAATGTTAATCTTTTTATTTATTTATTTATTTATTTTTTAATTAGTTTGAGATTTTAATATAAACTTACCTGGTCACCATTTTAAAGCTTCCCTAGATACAAACCCTCTTTCTCATATATATAATTATTTTTATTTTTTTTGTGTTAGACTCAAGACCTTGCTATTTAAAGGCACGGTAACAGAATGTGTCTTTAAATGAATGCGGGACATTTTCATTATACAAATGCACTCCTTGTAACAAGGGACATATGATTTAATAGAACATGGTATTTAGATCTGTCAGTGTTTAGATTATTGAATAATCTCCCACTGTTGTATTGCCACAAGCATTTAAAATGAAATGACTGATGACCGCAAAAAAAAAAAAAAGCTGGACTCACCCTGGTCTTTCTGGCATTGACTGGAGCTAAACAGCAGTTGCTTTAACTAGTGTGCAACACTAGAAGTACTCTAGTATCAGTCTATATTAAATACTACATTTCAAAAATTCATTGATTATTGGCTGCCATGTCATTTGGTGAGCCTCAATTAAACAATCATTAATCACCTTAGTGCTCTATTTGGAGGCTTGTGTATATATTATATTACTACATATGAGTTTAAAGGCTGTTATGAAGAGTCTTCTTCTAGCTTTTTAATAAGTGTTTTCTCAGTGCTTGTATGACTAGGAATCATAATATGCTGTGGCAGCATAGCTGTGTGGTGACGTAGGACCAGGAAGAAGGACCGGACACATTACTGGGGAATGGAAGCGCTGATGCTCACGTTTAATTATAAAATAAAAGATTTATACAAAACAAAAACACTTTAACAAAACAAAATGGCACAATGGACAAAACAGACAGACATATACAAACCACAACGGACACTAAACAAACAAGTATCGTGCAGAGCTTTTTCAGCACAAGTAGCGGTTTATAATTCTCTCTCCCATACCTCCTCACTGTACACCCAACTCTGAGCAGTGAATTAATTGTGACTTCCCCGTGCCCACATACCAATACTCTTTAACTCACCCGTGCCACATAACCCAAACTGTACAAAAGAAACCAAACACACGAGGGGCGGGGTGACCCTGTCACATATGCACATGCATGTTTTATGATGTATTTAAAGGCTTTTGTGAAGTCTGCATATTTTTTTCTTCTTGTTTAAAAAAAAAAAAAGTGTTCTCAATGCATTGATAATGTCGATAATTACCTGTTGGATATTAGATTAGTAAATGTCTTGCTGATTGCCCCTCTGGTAAAGGCTTGAACATTTAAGCTCAAATACAGCATGTGTCATTCGGAATTCTGGATGTCTAAAAGTGTACCAGAAAAAGTCTTGGAAATTACATCTCATTTCTCTGATGAACTTTTCAGTGCTTCAAGGTCTTTTTATTTTAATAATTGACTGCAGAGTAATTTACCTGTGGTGGCCCACCACTGCAATCTTTGTATCCGGTCTGCTTGTGTTGTTTACTAGGACAGGAACATTTATGTGATTTCTTAGCACACATGATATGTTTGTCAAACCGTTGCACATGAATGCTTTTGGTGTTTAGGTAAGACTCATCCTAACCAATAACAGGCCTGATCGAATTTCTCAAATTCCAATGCACAGGATGCCAGTTGAGGTGATTAATCATCTTTACCGAACATCAGAAGAGACAACCGAACCCAATACTTAGTATCAAAGCTTTGTATAATTCGATATTAGTTTTACCATGCTGTCGAACATGGATTATTTTGGAGGGTCTGGGACACCAAATTATTATGAAGGGCCCCTACTGTGTTATCAATCACATACAGAATGTTAAGGGCTTCCACGTGTAAACCTGAGCAAATTACACATTGCTCTCATTGGCTGAGGGGACATCGAACCGAATGTGTCCAGACACAAACCTGTTTAAATCTGAAAGAAATGTTTTTAGTTAGGGCTGCTGACTAATCTTATTGGGCCCGATTTTCCACTGTGGGCAAATTGCCTATGTGTTATATTTCCTATGGTGGGGAACTGAATATGTGTTTCCAATAATATACAGTATGTAAATAACAAAATAAAAGATCATTGTAGCTTTTTTAATTGTATGGTCACCAAACACATGTATACTGTCTGGCTGAGACAGGGTGAATGTGTTGTAGAATACTACATGTGATGCACAAATACAGACCATGACACTGCCATTCTGCTTTTATGTTCCAATGATTCATTTCAATGATGGTTTCTTTCCACACAATAGAGGTCCGTAACAAAAGGCATGCAGTGTCTTTTCTAGAGCTTCATTATTTGGTTTCCAGCTACGACTATAGCTAAACCAGAGAGAATACAAGAAAGGCAGTTGTTTATGGTGTGTTGGATATCTGCACCAAAAATGAAAATTGTGGTGTGATATTTTAAAATAACAACAGAGGGCAACTGCAAAATTCATAAAAGGAAACAGAATGGTAGCCACTGGTTTGTTTTCACACAGACCTGTGCTTTGCCCATGGGCACTGCCCTAGCACTGGCACTGTAAAATCACAAGTCATTTGGTATTATATGTCATGTAAATAGTAACACGTCTACAGCATATAGAGTGCTTAGTACAGTTCTTTCAGAAATGGTCAGTTCTTCTATTATATTCACTGTATTATTTCACAGGATATAATGTACCATAGTGCTTCAAACTCTATGTGGCTTTTTTTTTTTTTTTTTTTTTTATTTATATAAAGACTCTTTTGAGAAGATATTTGGCAAAACATTCTTATTTTGGCTTCACATAAATAGTAAATGGGTAACAGTGTGTTTGCACTATGAATCTATAAATATCTATAAATACAATAACAAGTTTTAAATGAATATGTACATTGGTAAATATACAGTACAAATGGGTCTGTGAACCCATTGATTCCAATTATATAAGGATACCGCGGTACAACACAATAGGAATGCAGGGTTTCAAAAAAATCCCCTGGTATAATTAGTGTGGCATATCATGGCACCTTTTATGAGCGTGTCATCTTAAAACTAATGAAGCCAGCTCACAATTATGGCTTATTATAAATGATGTATTGTTTTAGCAGTACACATGAGCCTTCTATTCTAGAACTGGGAAGTCCTTTTTTTCTTCCTGTCTCCTTTCCAGACATTTTCTTCCATACTGCCTTCAGGGCCTGTTCTTCTTTTTCTTTATTCCAACCTGCCCTGAAGGGTCTGTTTCTACAACTATGCTCTGTTATATTATGTTGTTGGCCATATGAATGGCAAATATCTGTACTGTTTGAAATGCATTGTTTTTTGAGGATTACAAATAGATTCCCTGACTGCCTTTTTTCTTTGAGTCTTTTTGAATGTAAGATGTAGGGTAGGTGACTGTACTGTAGTGACCATGCCTAAAGGAATATTTTGGCTCTGGAGCCTGGGCTATTTGAATGTTTGGGGCTACATTTTAATTATATTATTGTTATCCTTATTGCGACTTAAAGAAATGTAAAATAACAAAACAAAAGCAACAAAACACATAAAAATACTGTGATGTAGGTACGAGGTATTAGCGTATATATATATATATATATATATAATATAGATATATATATATTTTATATTAGATCAAGATCATGAAGATCTCTGTAAGGATGCAGGTGCAAGAATTAAGCAAAGGAGATCTTTAAAAAGGTAATTTTCTTATTGATATTGTTCTTATGCTTATAACATTTCACATATTTTCAATATGAGATTGACCTTCTGTAATATGTAATAATAAAAAGAGCATGTTACACTGCAGCATTAAAGTGTACCCATTAACATAGTACTACAAATGCAGATCATGTGCCAGGTCTTCCAAAGTGGTGCAAAAACAGGTTAAAAAAAAAAAAAAAAAAAAAAAAAACTAAACAAACAATGTGTTAAAGATGTTTATTAAATCAAATTCCAAATCACTTCCCTACCCACCATCAGGCTGCCTTTCCAACATTCCTCCATGTCTCCAAACCTCCAAACAGCACCTCTGCCCTTCTGCAGGCCTGTCCCTTATCTGTCCATTAACAAATACAAATATTTAACATATTGCATTGGTCAAATTCAGAGTTATTAAAGAACTTCCAAAAATAAAAGGCCTTTTTTTCTCTCTCCTTTGTTTTTTTTTTTACAGCTGATGCTGTCCCATTTGTACTGCCATTGACATTCTTACAGGGATTGCTTAGGGATTCACGAGCCACAGCCAATCCTACCTTCAGCTCATGGATCAAACTGACACTTGGTCAGTATCAGCAGATTATGAACTCTGGAGTCTGACACCATCGCATTGTTCTTCCATCTAAATATGAACAATAAGGCCCAACAAATCCCACACTGACAGCTTATTCTCCCTTATCACAACTGCCTGGCTTTACTGCACAATTTGTGGTCCTCTCCCCTTGGCTGCAGAATTGTATTGCAGGCTCTGAGGACCTGTTAAGTATCTTAGAAGTTGTCTGTATTATCATGCGGGTAGCTAAGTCCTAATAAGAGTACTGATTTGGTGTTCAAGCTATTCATGCCAGATAAACAGAATGATACATTTTGTTATCCGCTCCCGGGAAGGAACATTGTCACAAGAGGATTGTGCAGAGAGCTTACCCACGGAAATTAACTGGGCACATGGGAGCTCTGCTTCACCTAGGTCCCACGAGGACTATTATTGAGAAGGCCAGTGTAGTACACTTGTTAAAGAAAAACATGCATAGGTGTGGGTGTGTGCACATATATATATATATATATATATATATATATATATATATATATATATATATATATATATATATATATACGGTTTTTTTAAGATAGAAAAAATATTTTATTTGCAGGACATATCGGGCAGCAGCCCTTCTTCAGCTGTTTAAAAAGACACAGTGCAATAAAGTTCTTGTTATTCAACAATTGTAATTATACAAAAAAGCTGTAGTTGGTGTCATGATTATTAGAATAGAATGTTCATTCCCAGAGGTTCCAAAGTTCCCAGACTGAAGATAAACTATCGTCCCTTTTGTTTCCGAGCAACATTTGTTCCATAGCATTGATTGGTCACACAGACTGTGATGTCTTCAGCAGTGTGATCATCACTGTTGAAGTGATGAGTTACTGGAAATTCAGTGGTGTTAATGTAAATGCTTCTTAAGTGTTCTACAAACCGATCCGCAAAACGTTTCCTCAATATGCAATTTGTTGCATTTCTTGCAGATAATGCAGTAGACTATTCCTTTAAGGCACATGTAAAATGTTCCTGAATGTTGAATGAAGATTTAATGCCTCTAAGCTCTGTTTCAGAATGAATGTATTTACAAGTATTACATCGTGGTCTATTACATGAACATGTGCCTTTCAAAGGTTCTCCAGAAGGACAAATAGCACTGTGTACTGCATATTCTATTATATTTTTGTCTCTCTTATATGACATTAAGGGGGGAGTCTTGAAAATAGACGCTGTAGATGTGTCTTGTTGTAAAACTGTAAAGTTTCTTTGCAGAATTGTCTGCATCTTTCTGTTGGTATGGTGGTAAGTGAGGACCAGAGGGATTTTATCATCTGTGTGTTGTATATTGTTATTATATAAAGCATTTTTTATATTTATATTTGAAATGCAGGCTTTAGCCTTAGTGAAGATCTTGTCTGGAAAGCCACAGTTTCTAAAAAACACACACAAAGGTTAATCTTTAAGCCTTTTCTTTTATATGCGAAGTTAAATAGTGTGACGTCAGTTATATATATATATATATATATATATATATATATATATATATATATATATATATATATATATATATATATATAGTTTTACTGGATGGTAAGAGCAAATAGCTGCTTAGTTTGGGTGAATGTAAATACAGTTTTTACAGTATTTAACAAACAAATATATAATGTAAATATAGTTGGTATTTGTGACATCATGCAGTTTATATACATTTAAATAATAAAGCTATTGTGTTGGCTCTTTTTTTTATTAATCTCTTAGTACAAGGGTACTATTATAATGTGTTATTTGCCTGAAGACTGAATAGCATTGTGTCATGGTGTTTTTGGCCTTTATAAAATGCTTTACTCTGAATTAAGAACAAATACAATGAGTAGGACACATTTGTGCAGTTAAATGAGAACCTAAAAGCAAGGTTACCCTGGGTCATCTATGTGTTTGTATTGGCTTGGGTTAAAAAACATGTTGTATCGCCTGTATCTGTACTCATAATTAATTTACCAGAAAATATAACCAAGAAGAAACTACATAAAGATCATCATTAAACAAATTCTCACACTTTTTGAATCCCCTCTGTATACAAAAACTTAAAAAATATTCACTGAAAAATGTATGGTTTCTTCACTCTCTTAAGCATAATTCGCTAGGCATGCAACTGTCTCATGTCACAAGTTATATGGGTTTGGTGGTCTCAGCTTACAGTGTACATTTGTTAAAAGGTTAATCTGTAAGCACGCTAATATTATGCTTAGGGTGCCAATAAAAAAATATAACAAAATCCAATGTTTGCTTTATATTTGAATGCATGGTTAGTAACAGGTGGCCAGTAGAGTGCAAATAGACAAACCTCATGTTTAAAGACTGTAGAGTTATCTTTTATACTGCCCATTGTTCTCTGTAACAGTTCTTGTAACTACAGATGCAGGTGGTCATGAGTGTGCAATGATGTGACTCTTTTCTAAAGACTGAGGTTATCTGTTGTACACCTCTCCTTATGCAAAGTTTAAGACTTCTCAGTCTGTATGTTGCAGGGCGGTACTGTCGAGTTTTACAAAATGGACAATTCTGAAATATGCATATAGGAGAGTTCATTGAATCATTCATTTAAGAAAGCAACATGAGGCAACCAGAATAATTTCACATTTTCCATGATTTTATCTGTCAGAAAGAAATACATTTGCTGTAAAAATGTTTAGTGGTAGAGATTTTTTCCCCAATGCCGTAGTATGGTTTAAAGAGTTCCACCAATGGTTCAGATTTATTTCATTCCACAGTTTCAGAATAATAAGAAGCCCTTTTATTTGCTCAATAACACACGTGAATGTGAAGATGGTACAATCCACTCTTAAGTGGTTGAGGACACTAAAGCTGCCTTACACTGCACCTGCCGTGGAATATTTTCTTGTTTTTTCATTTCATTATTTTAAGTTCTTTGAATTCTTCTTTTTTTCTTAAGAATCTTGTTGTATTTTTAATGTCTTTATTTCAAATGCATTTTTCTATTGTGCTCAGCTTGTACCAAGAGCCACAAAAATAACTGCTATTTCTTTTTAAAGCGTTCTGACGCAGGAAGAGGATATTTTTTGCACATACCTATGCATGAACATGAAGAATATAAGGATTTATAAGAACTCAGGGGGCATTTGCCCCTCAATGTTTCTATTGGCTGGGCTATGATCTTGTCCAACTGCATGCTTGTAATTGGACCTGCAACAGTCATTGCAGTAACATGACTGCCTCTTAGTGATGAAAAGGCTGTGCAATTTAATAGTAGCACGAGGATATCCTTACAGTATTTCACTTTGTAAATCCTGTGTTATAAATCCTTTTCAAACTCACCAATGCCAATGAATGACTTGCCAAGGGAATGAGGTATTTAACCCATACATACCAGGCTTAATAGGTTATCAGTTAAATACTTACTTGGTTAAAACCTGGAAGTTTAATTGGTTCAATTCAGTTATTTAGAGTATGGTTAAAACAAAAGCCAAGGCTACCCTGAATTAACCCATCAGGCCAGATACACAAAGCTTTTTACTCCAGATTAGTATTGCCCTTTTTTCCTGGGAGGAATAATCACAAATTTTAATAAGAAACAACTTCAGACAACTTACTAGCTCTGAAGTTAAAAAATGAGTTATTTATTAGATGCATTGTTCCTTTCTGAAAATAAATCAAATGTGACAATTTGGAGTAAAGAACGACCTATACCTACAAGTGTACAAGTGTACTTGCGAGCTAACCTGCCACCGACGAGCTCTCACACATATTTTATATTCTTCTCTAATTAAAATACCAGTTTTGCTGCATGTTATTGCAGTACAGCCGGTATCCTCAGAGGTGTACCTCAGTACATTAGTGCCATGAGAGGGTTGGGTTTATCCTTTATTTTCACTGTGTAAGTGGCATGAAGATGTAAATGTGTCACTTGCATTTGGATATTACAGACTGTTGTCAAAACTGTAAATGCAGATATGGCCTAGTTAATGCAATCTCTATTCACTAGTGAATTCATACATACTCTCAACAATGTTGTAGAAGTACAACGGAGGTAGTAGAGGGGCACAGAGGCAAGCTGATTCAAGGAGGAATTTTACCTGCACCAGAATGTTAATGCACTGTAAAGCAGTAACAATAGCATTCAGTATAATATGAATTAATACAGGATACAAATCGTACGGTTTTGATTTTTCTGTAGCAGCAACAAATAATGCCTCTGGAAGTTGAAACTCAGGCATCATCCTTAACATCCGTTGTGTTTTGTTGAAAGACTGTTTAAATTTATTTGATTAGACTGCTGGGCTGATCAGATCAAGTATGAGGCTGATCAAATAAAATCTGTGTTCAGCAGAATACATTAAGGATTTCTGTTTAGTAAATGTGGGTGATAGCAGTCATGAAGAGGGCAGGGCTGCTTTAATACAGAGGATCTACTAGAGGAGGGTTGGGGTAATAATTGCGAATGTATAATTTTTACGCTTTTAATTAATTAACACAATCTTACAGTGTAAAATGTGCAGGGCTGTATCTGTGTGTGAAGCACGTCTCACTGGCAGCTTATCTCAGCACCAGTGTATTGGAGAGAAACCATATAGTCTAGGAGACCAGAGGTGAGATTTGAGTCCTCGTTGCAAAGATTTGACCTATTTTTTGTAATTACTATATCATAAGGATAAATTCAACTTGGGTCTCAATGTTTCTGATATCCCCAGTAGGTGATATATCCTTTCACCTACAGGTCTTGGCCACAGAAACACTCTCCAAATGGTGCTGTATTAAATGTTATGTGGAGCCATTGTAGTGAATGCAAGATAGGGGACTTCCTTCAACATTTTGTAAATGCTGCAATCTGGCTAAGGAAGTATATGGAAGACCTGGACAGAGAGCAGTGCAGGACTACATTGATTTTAATATCACAAAAAACTTTGAAGTCTAGTTATGCTAAGCAGATAAAAAGCTGCTTTTGTTTATTCAACTTTTTTCATTTTTAATTTTTTTTTCGTGTTTCCAATTATAATTGTTCCCCCGATTTTCTCCCAATCTGGCATGCCCAATCGATTTTCCCCTCACCGCAGCGTCTCCCCATGCAGCTTAGGAGACCCAAAGATTCAGTGGGTGTCCTCCAATCCCATGACCAAGGCAGCTTCCTTTTTTACCCAGGAACTCAGGAGCGGATGTCAGTGAGCTGTTAACCTCTGGAGGACAAAGGGCAGCTCTGGGTGCCTGGCCAGCAGGGTTCACTGTAGAGCGATGAGCAGAAACAGTCCCTAACGGTTTTGCCTCCCTAACCCACGGGAGCGCCTGTGATAATGCGACACTCCCTTTGAAGTTTCCAGAGAAGACCGGCCTACTTCGCACAGCTAGGACGCGAACCTGCTGTGTATGACTTACCCTGTGCACCATGTGGCTGCACATGTACCATTTTAATGAATGCCAGAACCAAAAGACACCACTGTGATGAACTGTAGGCTTAGGCTACAGAGCAGAACCGAGTTGTAGCCTAGCCCAACTTCTGGTTATTTTACAGCAAAGGAGCACATCATCAAAGTGGGCTTAAATACTAAATAAAATATGTACTAAATTAGTCCCCTGCATTTAATGTTAGGAGAGCAGCCACCAACAAAAGCTAAAAAACAGGCCTTGACAAAACAATAATATTCAGTTCAAGTAAAACTAGGGGCAAAAGCTTATTAGAATAGTATTAGAATCAAAGTTCAATAATTAAAACTCCTAGCTGAGCTGTCTCTGGAAATGTCTATACACATGGAAAGTGCATAGAAATTCATTATTCAGGTGAATGTTCTCAAAGGACGTTTGAGGCTGCCACAGGACTCCCTTCCTCGTGTCATATAATGATTTGGTTCGGAGATGCCTGGCATTAGCACTGTAAGAACAACATAATAACATCAACAGCTCACCACTAATATCAGCAATAGCTGTCTGTCACAAAGACGGCTGGAGTGGGTGACTTCAGACCAGAAACAGAAACCAGGAAACAAACGACAGAGAGGTGGAGATGGGTGGAGCTGAGCAATTGGTACCACTCAACATTGAATAAATGAACAGACAGTCAGAAAATAAAAGGTTGCAAGAGAAACAGAAACGCAGGACACGGCACTGTCGCTAAAACAAAAAAACAAACAAAACACAGTGAGCAGATATTTTTAACTACTATTATTACTCTTCTTATTATTACCTCCGGCTCCAATCCCGTTCTCCACTCACCGAACAAACAACCCCGAGTGAGTGAAAACATGCTGCTTTTATGCAGCTGTACCAAGACGTGATTGTTAATCAATCATTCAATTGGAGTCTCGGTACAACTGCACGTGAATTAATAAAGTGCAATTCCCCGTGCTCACATGTTATTACTTTTTACTTGCACGTGAAGTGCTGTGCAATCCTCATGCCTAAATACAAATATACATTTTAAACACTCGTGTTACACAGACCTGTTTATATCCCGTGTACCAGTGACTATACACCAACATTAACAAACAACACAAAATACACACAGGGGCAGGCACTTTGCCACACTGTCACATAGTGAATGACATTCCTCCGTCCAGGAGGGGGGGTTGTGTAGAGTCCGTGTTTATCCAAAAGAGGTGGGCTGTAGGGGATTCGTTGCGCACTCCATGACCCGGTCCCTTAGAGATACTGGATTCAATAAACAAGAGTTGGCGTGCATAGAAAGAAGGCTCTATCTGAGGAGGCAGAGAGAAGTGGCAACTGGCTCTGGTTAAGGTGGAAAGATTGGGCACCTCAAAAGAGAGGTGAAGGAAGAAGATAGCATCAATGCAAAGGAATGGTTAGCTAAGGTAATGCCATCATCACTGTAAAGCCATCCTGTGGTGTTGTGGGCCATGATGAGGCGCTGGGGAGGCTGCACTTTGTTTGATACCTGGAACCAGTGTCAACGCCATTGTGTGTGCTGATTGGCCAGGCAGGCTGCAAATAGGCTATTATCCCTGAAGACTGCATTACACTTCAGCCATCAACACTGAGCCAATAGGAAAACCACATTATATCGGAAAAGCGCTGAAAGCTCATATATTACAGCAAAGTTACATCTTGGTTCATCCCCACCACCACTATCTCCTTTTATCTTGGCGAAAGCCATGAAATAAATAACAGCTACTCTCATTTAATAAAAATGTGGTTATAGTTTTGTTTGCATTATCTGGGATGAATTTGGAGCTTAGATTCAAAGTCCATTAATATCTGAGCATTTTAGATGATCAGGTAGACCCTGCAATACTTCTGTTTTCCCATAATTGTAAGTGAGTGTTTCAAGATCTCAATGCCTACCACACACTGTTCAGTCTCCAGATCTGTGAGACCTGGCACATTAAACTAGAGACCCATGGTACAACTGTGCCCTGCATGTACAAATACAATGTGTTTAACCATATGTTTGTTGAATATACATTATGCCAAACTGTTTTGCAGCACTGTGCTTCACTATATGGAGAACCAAGAACTAAGGTGTGTTCATAATAAAGTAGCCAGACCCTTTATGTCACACATTTGGGGTGATTATGGATATAGGACACAAACTAAGATTAAGGACACAAATTAATTTACATTTAGCTGGAAAATGGGTCTAGGAAAATGTTAATTCACACAACAAAAATGAAGGCATGTGCAACCATTTCTTTTTTGAGTTGTTGTATGATTTGTATGTTGAATTTATATACAGTGTTTTTTAAATACTTTTCCCTGGTCGTAATTAATTGAAGTGGGCCAAAATAAAGTCACTCTGACTGTACGTCTCTCTTGATGTTTTACAAACATAAAAGCAAACACAAACATTTTCAAATGGAAATAACAAATGTCAGCTCTAATTCTCAGCCTACCCTTGGAACCTTATCTTATTTCTTGTTCACTAACCAAAAGACTGTTCCCCTTAATGACTGACATGTTTAGAAACCAGTGAGAGTACTTTATTATTGATTGTGATTATATTGTTCCTTTTTTTCTTCTAAGGAGCAGGTACAGTACTGGTTTCAATGGGAAAATAATCTGATATTTAATTATGTTTCTTTTTTGACTGTTTTCCTGTCATTAACATATAACAGTAATATATATATATATATATATATATATATATATATATATATATATATATATATATATATATATGAATGAATCAGTGGTTGGAAATCCTGACCTGTGATTGGTTAAAACCTCATCATTGAAGCGAAAATTGCCCTGACATCCTTACACCACCGGACAATAGTTCCCGTCTGTCGTGATTGGTTCACTGTTCACATGATTGGTTCTCCACTGCACTCACAACAAGCAAAATTGGCTAAACACTGATTCTGTGATTTAATACATGAAGAATTACAAAACATACTACAAAAGAAAGATGCTCCAAACGCTAAAGTGTGATTAAAACGTCACTGTCACTGTTTTCTGAATCGACAATATAAACAAATATCACAGCCAGGATATAAACTGGATTATGCAGCAGTCAGCAAGACACATGGGGAGCTGGACGCCATTTTTTACATTTTTTTTAATACCTACCGTATGCGATATGAACTTTTTCTGTTATTTATGTGCTATTTATTTATTTACTTATGCTGTATCAGCTATATTTAAACAAAATATATAAAGCCATATGTACTATCTAACCATGTCTCACTTATTTTCTTGACTGATTCATGTATTAAATATGTACTGCAGACTCAGCCACAGTGGAAAATTAAATGCCCCTCGGGAAGACTATTGTTACCTACAGGGTGCAAGCCTGCGGCTTTGGGCATTATAGTCTCGTCGATAACAACAGTCTTTCCTTGGGTCAGTGATTTTCCACTATAGCCCTCCTATATTATATACTTATATTTCTTATATATATATATATATATATATATATATATATATATATATATATATATATATATATATAGCATATTCGAAAGATAAACAACATTAGGAGAGGAAAAGGTCTAGGAACAGAGGAGTCTTGGCCAAGGTTATACAAATTCCAATTGAGATAGGGCCTCTTATTCAATTCACTGCAGGCTGTTGAAGCTCCTAGATTCTGAAGTAAAAAAGCATCCGTATTAATCTCCAAAATATATAACTTTTGATTTTCGAACATGTTGTTACAAAGAAATTGAGCCTGCAATTCCCATTGTTTGTTGTAAATACAGCAATGTCACATATAAACAAAATCCAAGACTTTTGATTAGCCATGTCCCCTCCCCCTCCCTCTGTTCCCTGTGCCCTTCCGTCTCTCCAATTATAAAACAGCACCAGGTTTTCATCAGCCATCTCCATGTCTCCAAATGGCTTTTCAGTGTCAGGCCTGTCAGGAAATTAACTCATCATGCAGTGACAGCTGCTAATTTTTTCCCCTTACATGTCAGTTGGATCGGCTGCTGAAGCTAATAATGAATCACCAATCCCTGATTAGAAGGTGCTTCTGAAAAACACAACTGTGATCTGGGCTAACTTTTTTTTTCTGTGTATAAAATTATATAATTCCAGGGAGAAGGAGAAAAGAAAAGGACTGAATTCCTCGATGAGATGAAACAGGGAGTGAGATGTGTGCCATCTTAAATTACAGGCTACTATTACACAATAAAATAAATGGAAATTCACAGCCCTTTCCCCCCTGCAATTGAATGACTTTAATCCACTCACTAGAAGCCAACATAATATTATTGCATTCCATAGCTGCCCTTTTAATGGAAGCATTTGTTTCAGGTCAGGTCCTTTGATGCCTATGTATTACTATATTTACCCTGATCCTTATAATCATACTTTTGGTATTTTTTTATTTAAAGCATCCAGTTCCCACACAGAGAGTAGCTCCTATTAATCAAATACTCGACTTTGATATCTCTAATACCGTTCGTTAGATCACAATATTCTCCATGGAGACTGCTACTGGGAAAGGTGATCTGTACAACTTACATCTGGCATCTGCCCAATCTGCCCTTGGTCTTGCACTGTAATTGGATGCAAATTAGACGGCACATTATTTTAATGCCTTTTTTCCTGTAGTTTGCTGTAGGAGCTGGATTAGCAGCACTGAATGGTAGCCACAGATCAGGGAGATCATATACTGTATGAAATATGTATAACACTACCATCCAACCATGTGTCCCAATACTTGTTGCTATATTAGTGAGAAGCTGATCCCAAAGTCAACTGTAGGCAATGTTGTGGCCAAATACTACAGAAGTTGCTTCCCCTTCCTGGTTGACCTGTGAAGACTTTACCAATTAACATTTCTATTTTTGCTTAAAATATGTGCTATTAAATAAAATAAAATAAATAAATAATACATTAATATCTGATTACAAGTGAAAACATACAGAAGTAACACAATTGCCTGGTGCTGTATCCACATAAACATCCTCACAGCTCAGTGGTAGTGATGATTTGTACGTTTATGCAGTGGGATTTAACAAAGAAACTACTCCCATAATGGCATAGCCAAACCCTAAATACCCGAGTGCTCTAGAGAGTTGTATTTAGCACAGCTACTGTAGATCAAGCTGTACAAACCTACAGGAGGAAATGAACACACTGAATACTAAATATACTAGGACACGTCTAGTAAATCACCATCTCTCACAAGTAAAATGTTGGTTTGGCTGTTATATCTGTAAAGTTATTAGCCTTTGCTGGGAACTTAAATGTTTGCTTGGAGCTATTGGTGAGCTATAGAAGTGTATTACTCACCTGACTCACTGCATGGAATTAAATTAAATGAATTCTCTTGAGGAAAACCGCAGTACTTTGCAAGCCTTTTGTCAGTACTTCAAATTGCCATTATGTGCACACAAAGGGATTTAAAAAGACTGCTGTGTTTTTTGGTTGGGTTTGTCTCTTTTCTATTTATTGTTGGCCAGCTGAAATGTGCAGAAAATTTTGACTGGTCTCTCCCTTTAAGAGAAGCATTACATCACCTTTGAAAACAAAATACAACAACTTGCATTAAAGGCAAAGCGATTTTAGGCAGATCGATGTGGTTCTACTTAGAAAGTACAATGTGTAAGGCATACAGCATGTGGTGTTTTTTAGACCCTGCAATTGCTAAACAGTTCAAGGTTGCATCCATTTGTAACTCAGTCATTGTTGTCTGGCAGCATGTGTATGATAACAATGATAAAAGGCAGAGAGTGTCTGTGAGAATGCTTAATGCCCCACATTTCACCTCTTTGTTAATAAACATTTTTAGTATTTGAAAAACTAAGCTAGTCTTACATGTTTTACAGTTACATGATCTGCACTCATCCATTCCCAAAAGTCTGCATACTGCATTGAAATCTACAGTACAGCCAGTGGAAGACAGACTACAGCCTGCAAGTCTTTCCAATGCATCTGCGAGCACATGAGCACCCCGAACACAACCTTTATGCAGCAGGCTGCTTCTCTGGATGTGTGTACAATCAGATGTTCTCGTTTGACACTGCAAGCTACACTGGTTTTATGAAGGATTAAATGCCACCTGAGACATATTTATCCTACATAAATCACTAATGGTAAACTGCAGCATGTCTATGTCAACACCCCCTACTGCAGCCGAAAGGTTAACCATCCAGACTGTGCCTGGTGCAGCTGTAGGGGGTTAGCAGAGATGCACATAGAGAGAACCCAAGGAGAACAGAGGCAGCATGTTTACTGTTAAGATACAACACATTATGATGCTAATGAAACGGTCAAACAGGAAAAAAAGTTAGTATTATCACATAAAGAAGTATGGGTAACGACAAACACAAGGTAGCTGTATGAAAAATATTCTCCACAAATCACATCACTGATTTTAAAATTTGAACGAGACATGATTTTGGCTTTGTTATATCCAAGGTCATTTGGGTTTACTTTGTCACCCTTTTTCTACCAGTGCAACACAGTTATCAAATCTGACAGAAGAAACGGTTGTGTTAGAGTCTGATTCTGTACTATACTGTACTAATGTACTGTATATTGGTCTGAAAACAAAAATGGAGTCTGCAATTTTGACCCTTCTGAAAAAATAAAAATGTTTAATTTTTTATTTTTTTTTAAGGAGTTAGTTATTAGAAAGAGAGCAGTGAAGAAAGAAAGAGAGGAGATGGGTGTTTCCCTCTGTCTTGATGGCTAAGTACTGGAAACACTAGCACTTGGTTTCTTTAAAAGAAACATTAAAATTCTCTTTTAAAATAATATTGCAATTTCAATATTCAAGCAGCAGAAGATAAGTAAACCTCCTTTTAAACTAAAAAAAAATCTGTGGTCCATTTGGACTGGTCATTGTCATATATCCAGCTGCTAGATTCAAACAGTGGGATTAAAGCTGCTAATTTTGTGTCTGTGTAGTAAAATGATCCCTGGAACAATCACACTTAGGGGGAAACTTCTATATGGTAAAAGGTAGTTTCTTTTACATCATGTGCCAAATATTTTACAGGCTTATATATGGCAAGCAAGTAACACTGTTAAACACATACTGTTCCTTTTTTCACAAGATCATTTTCACCTTTCACATCACCAAAGTACATTGTTGTGAAATATCAATTTTCATTTTACATTTATATCATATCTTATTCTTATAGTGAAGCCATATTTTTTAATGAATAAAAGTATATCAGGGAATATATAACGCCGACACCAAAGAATAATATTTTAGGATAACATTGCAAATGCTTGTGAGACAACACTGCTTTAAATGAGAAAGCAAGTTTTCACAGAGTGTAATGGAGGATTTTGAGGTAAATAATGAAGAGTGCACTGACCATTTTCACATACAGTACCAAAAACATGAGAAAATATGTATTCTTTTGTGTGAAAAGAGAGTAACAAGAATCATGGTATTCAACTCAACAGTTCTTTATTGATAACTGATAAAAAAAAAAAAAAGCACTGAACTGCAAAACTATTAAGTAGCACTAACACATAACTCAGCAAAACATGTTATCACCTTCCAGGCAGACTACCACTGCATTAAAGCATTTCATTTTAAAAGTTTTATAAACAGTCCAATCTGCAACAACCCCCCCCCCCCCCCCCCCCCCCCCCCCCCCCCCAACAACAAAATGCATCCTTTAACTGCAAATCTTACATGAAAACAAATCAATATGCGAGACGGAACCAAGAAAAGCTAAAAAGTATTATTTGCTGCTACTAAAAAAAAAGCTTAAGCAATACCACCTGTATTTGAAACATGACTTTAATACCCAAGCATTTATTTCCAGCCACGTTTAATAAATATTTTATTCCTTATTTTAATGTGGCGATCTTGATAGCACAGAAAATGTTACCACTGTCAACAAGGTAAAATCATAAAATATTTAATTTAAGTTTTGCCAAGAAATTGATATATAATAACCATGTACTTATTGGGTTAAGCTGCAGTATACATATGATTTTGACTTTTTTTTTTTTTTAAGTACAAACAGACAATTGTTTCACTACACCATTCTTTCTTGTGTTTACATTAAGCTTCTTCCAGTTGTAGTTTGATGCACACCCAAGCATTTGACAGTCACTTATTAGTTTGTAGACATTTAATTCCATAACTCGTACCATCCCTCTTTGAAGTTGGATGCCACTGCTTACAAATATAAACTGTAAGATATCCTGAGTTACGTTCACGGATATAGGGTTAGAAAAAAAAATGTCTTCAACATTATTAGATTATCTCTGACATTCTATCATCAAATTTATGCAATGACCATTGTAATAAAATGCTGAAAAAAAGTTATCATTGTATATTATGTAGTCGTCTTGTCAGGAATCACATTGCACTCAAGTACTTTCTGCAGGCTGCCTTTCCTCAGCTTCCACTTCTTGCATGCTATCAGTGCGCTCATCAATCACATGTTCTTGAAAGGTACTATCTGTGTAAACTACCATGCCTTCTAATTGCTCTTCAACCACTCTGGTAGCTGCAGCACTGGTTTCCATCTCTTCGCCGATCATGCTCTCCTCTTCCATCTGATACACTGTCTGCGGACATGGGCTTTCCTCTTGGTCGTTTTGTGAGTACATAGTTCCCTCAACCTGCAGAGTGGAGTCATCTAATTCTGTTACAATATAATGTGTGTTTCCATCAGAGAAGTTCTGACCAGTGTTTTGAACCATGGCTTGCGCTACTCCTTCTGTGACAATGATCATCTCCCCATTTGAGCTGACCAAGCGATGATTGGGGACTTCGATTTCGTGGCCTCCTGCCTCTTGCATTATGATCTGCTGACCTTCTCTTGACATCATGTGGACTGTCCCTTCATCATTGACGATGACCTGCGTCACCCCAGCAGCCATGTCACACATAGCAAGCTGCAGAACCTCTTGGACCATATCCTTGTAGGCTTTTGGAGACGACTCTTGAAAAGTGGGTACTGATGATGACTGCACCACTTGGGTTACCCCCTCCATGGGTTCTGTGTTGTCCTGCATTTCATGGAAGACTTGCATTTCTTCAGTCACAGTCTCACTGGCCACTTCAGTTTTTACCACCTCGCTTTCATATCCCTCTGGCACAGATTCCTCGTGATGTGCCTCTGCAGTGTTCTGCTGTTCTTGATGGTCTTGTGCCTGTCCCAACTCTGTGACAGCACAAAAAAGAGTATCCAGTGCTGAAGATGAACAAGATGTATGGACTTCCTCTGCTGCTAGCATTTCCCCACAGGTTGCACCTTCTACAGGGGCTTCAACCACCACGACCTGGGTGGTGCCTGCCGGTAGCTGAATCTGACTTGGAATCATGCTGCTCATACAAGTTGCGACCCCACTGGTGGAAATGACTTGACCATCTTCTGTGATGTGGACCACTTCTGCTACCTGGCCAGCCATTGCCAGTGTCTGAAGGGTTGCTGCTGCAGACTCCTCCATTGAGGAATCGATTGAGAATTCTCCTCCATATCCTTCAGGAAACCCTTGAATGATGATGACTTGTTGAACAGACTCTTCCTGGGATTCTTCCTCTTTCCTGGAGATCCTCAGCACTCTTTCCTTGACTGGGGAAGACTCTTCTGCAGCTGCTGTAAATGGGGTGTCTGTTTCTACAAAGGAGGCTCCATGGCCTTTAAGACGACACTCAAAAGATTTGGAAACGATACCTGAAAGACAAAATAAGTAGAAGTTGAAGGTCTTTGTACATTTCTTGTTTTCAATACACATACTTGTTGAGTTTGACATATATATATATATATATATATATATATATATATATATATATATATATATATATATATATATATATATATATATATAAAATAATATATATATATATAAGGAGCTTTTTCAAAAAGGAATAAAAAGGAAGTCTGATAATAAAAAGGTGTGACATAGTGATAGTGATTTCTTTCATAAATCGTATATGTTCTTATGTTTTAAACAATGATTGAATTAAACATCTTCAGCATGAAACCTTTTGAAAAAGGCCACACAGCATGGCTATAACCATTTATGCCTGATAAGTAGAATTCTTGATATGTTTTGTTCTTATATGCAAGGCAAGCTTTAAATGTATCTCACCAAATTAATTTAAGCTAGTGTTATTCTAGCAAGGGGACATTATTTATTGACAGTGAAAACAAGGCTTTTGAGAATGAAATCAAAGTTGCCATGATTAGTACAAACATACACACACATTTACATAAAATCCTATTCAGTCCTTTATAAATCATATTAATGCTCCTCATCCAAACTCTTTCCATGTAAATCCTCAGATATGTTGATATCCAATATTGAATCCAAATACGCTAGCTAAACACTTTTAGTAAATGGTGGCCCATTTTGACTACATTTACAACCTCACCTGCAGGACACACTTTTATGCAAATATTCACTCTAAGCTAAGCAGCAAACCTTATTTTCAGAAAACTGGTTACATCTGCACCTTTTTTTCTATGCTGAGCCCTGTGAAGTGGCTGGTTAGCAAAAGGAGCAAGAGTAAATGTTTTGTAAAGTCAAATATTTCCCTTCTGTTCATGCTTAGGGTTCTAAACTCAGCTGGATTACAGTACAGATAGATTTGGCATCCCCTGGGGTGTGCAGATATCAAATGAATCCCTTGTAGCTTTGATAATTATGCTGTCCAAAGTGCTGACTTAATCTGTTTAACTTCAGAGGTGGGTTAAGTCACTTCCCTGGCCATACAAGTAAACTGCGTGGGTAAATAGTGTTGTCAGAGGGACGTGATGAAGCTTAACTACACCAACATCTTAACCTCAGCACTGAGCTTGACCCAAGCTATTCCACCACATTTCATAAATGTGATTGCGAGTCCGTCTCTCTCTTTTTTTTTTTTTGATTCAGCAATTTAATAACTTCAAGTGCTGTCACGGCTGCTTGAAAAACAGCTCCTATAAAATGTAACAGCCTCAATCAAATTGTGAAGATTTGCTCACTGAAGATTCCTCTATATTAGCCTTCATGAATTAATGCTGAAATATGCAGAAGTTCAAGAGTCACTAGAACTATAATGTGAAACAGTGATTTACTAGAAATATTTTCTAGCTTGAGAAAATATCTCTGACTGACTTCTTCAAATGTTTACTCCTATTAGTCAATCACTATAATGGAATGTAATGGGCTTGATGTGGCACTGATAGAAAAAACAACCTTCATGAAACCTATGGTAAATTACACCGGAGTCCTATGTCTTATTCAAACACACATTTTAAAGCTGCCGTGTCCCGCAATCAAATTTCAGTAAATAAATAAATAAATAAATAAATAAAAAGCACAGTGTACAGTGTGCTCTGCGAAATGCTTGCATGTAGCATTGTGATAGATTATAATCCAGAAAAATTCAATAGAGCAAAACTTTTAATTCTACGGCATAGTAGCAATGTAACTGGAATACCATGGATTGTTGAAAAATTATAACAAGATTTATACAAACTGTCCCATCTATAGTGTTTTGGGATGCTACAGAATGCACATTTACATGTGCTTTTTTATGACAAATGTTACAATAAAAAATGAAGTCCTCCATTAGATTGGATCATTTGATGTACAAATAAACAAGCGAACATGACAACAGAAACATCATCAGGTAGCAGCATGCAAACTACCCATCTTAGACATGTAAATCCATGAGTGACTATGTTTATAACAGAAAAAAGGGACTGGCACACTTCTGACATACCTTTGTAATATGATGACAATTTCTGATTTTTTATAGGTGTGGCTATGCTAAATTGGTACAGTTTAATGAAAGTTACAACTGAAATACATTTGGGACATATGGAATACTAAAATATAAAATACATTTACTGTTAACCATATAGCAAAGGAAAACAGCACAAAATACATTCATAGGCAACCTATTACGATTCACTTCAATGATGTGATGTGTGTATGTACTGTACATTTAGCACATACTGTTTTTGTCTCTGAGGCAAATCTCACTACTAAAGACTTCTTTGAAAAATTTAGCTTTCAGCATGTAGCATTCTGCCTGTTCTAAAGACACAGTATTTCTAGTATTTCTAGGCTATAGCCTACCCTATTGAACATGGTCCCAATCCTCTCTCAGAGAAAGACTGAAATTGAACCATCAATAAAACTTTATTTTTTTTTTTTTTTTTTGCAAAAGCCGTTTTCACACACATCTGCTCTGGAGAAGATTGCAGGTGAGATCTCATCATTAGTCTGGGTGGGCTTTTATGAAACAGACTGCAGATATACAGTACAGTAGGCAGTGGCACAGATTACAGACAAATGTGTGTGTGTGTGTATAGCACTCACTGTTACAATTATTGTACTACCACATTGTTAATGTTTTCTCTAAGGGTTAGACATTACAACAATTTAAATTATATAAACTAGGGCTTTAATTCTGGGCGATTATATTTCAAGACTCTGGCTGATTACTGTTTATAAGTCCATAAAAGAAAGCAAAAATTCAATATATGGCAACACAGTATCGGTATATTTTTATGGATTAAAATGATAATTGGCTTAAAATAACAGTAGCTATAGATTTTACAAGGAAAAACATTTATTGTAAGCCTGTTCCTTGTAATGCCAGGGAACAGTTTATTAAAACTGAGAGTTTATTTTAAATAGATATTCATTAAAATCACCCTTTCAAGCACCACAAAATATTTTCAAAAATGTATGCCTGCACCTTTAAGACAAGTCAAGGATTTTGGAATGAGACATAGTTGTGCTTTTTTTTTTGCAGTTATATGAAGTTTAAAGTCATTTAAAAAAAAAAAAAAAAAAGTATTTGACAAAATAGTGCATTATGTACAATTCTCACTTGCTAAAAGTTGTCAATCTTAATGAGGTCTAAACAGCTTATGCATGTATTAAAAAGTAGTTAGACAAAAAACCCTGAGTACCTAGGGCCTCATTTACGAAAGGGAGCTAAACTTTGTGGTGCACGATAATTGCAATTAGTGTGTACGTTAATGATTTCCATATTTACTATTGCAGTTGTATTCATTATTGCATGAAATAGTGGGCATATTATGGTGCACTAATTTTATTGTGCCATACTATGGTAATCAGAATGAATATGTGATTTGTATGGTAATGCAGGATAATGTACTTAAATGAGCATCCAGCTCAGAATAATGAGATGAGCTATATTCACATGGTATTTACTAAAGGGCGTTAAATTTAGAGCACAAATTAAAGTGATCATTTATTAGTACGTATGGGAACCAGGCAGGCTTTAACCACTGATAGGGGCGCTATTTTTCTGGCCTGAAAACTAGTGATGTGCAGTTCGATTATTTTTACTGACTCGACTCATTTATACGCTCAGTTTAGTGAATCAATTCAACAGATTTGTTCGTTTGATTCACTGATTCACTAACGCAAAATAAATACATCTTGCTGAATTACTTGGTTATGAAAAATGAGAAAATCTGGCAGCAAGGGCCATTTAAGTTAAGATTATTCACTTGGTGGGCCGCACTGTAAAAAATAATAAAATATACACACACATACACACACAGTAATGTACGTGAAAATGCCTATATAAAAATTGTATGTAGGCCATATACTCAAGGACATTTTATTTCAATGGAAATCTCAAATAGTAAAAAAATACAACAAAAAAAAAATGATGTCAGATGCTAAATCTCAATATTTAACTTCTATTTCAAAATACAATGTTTTTAACAGTGCTGAAAAAAAGATACTGACAAGCTGAGAAAATGTGAAATATTAAACAGTACTGCTATGAAATGCACCTTTGTATGACTTCTGTCCGGACATTTGGCACTGCTTTTCTGGCCCACTTGATAACAATGCTCACTATGTGTTCTAATTCTGCAACGTTTCCACATTATGCCTGTTGATGCAGAATCCTGGGTAAGAAAATTGGTACTTCTGCCTTTCTTTCTTTCTTTTTTCCAACTAGCCAGTCCACTCTTTTGTCCAGTCATATGATGCACTCTCTGTTGTAATCCCAGTTACTTTCTTCCAAGGTAATTCTGCACTTCCCAAGGTAATTCTCTACAGCACTGTCTAAGTCAAAGGGGTTTCAGTCAAAGGGGTTTCGGTCTGTGATTCAGCCTCCCGACAGTAGATGGCATCAAACCAACTCGGGACTTCCCTTACCAAGATCTCGTGACCATGGCAAAAGTCATCTTTTGAGGGGCGGCACCTTGGTGAGGGGCGGAAGTACGAGTATGTAAATTCCAGCCACTGGAGTCAAGTGAAGGCTAAGGACACTTGTCGGTTGGGGATTGGTGTTCCACTGATTACAGAGGCGGGATGTTACATACTAAAGGGAACGTACTACTGTGTTCGGGGTTGGTCCGAAGGTAAAATAGGCGGAGTAACAGGTGGAGGGAGAGACTAGTTTGGAGCAGCGGGATTTTTGAAAATTTCTTTTGTCTTTGTTTTGTTCATGTCCGGTACGCCACGAAGACGATTAAGGAAGAGTTAAGAACATAAGAAAGTTTACAAACAAGAGGAGGCCATTCGGCCCATCTTGCTCGTTTGGTTGTTAGTAGCTTATTGATCCCAAAATCTCATCAAGCAGCTTCTTGAAGGATCCCAGGGTGTCAGCTTCAACAACATTACTGGGGAGTTGATTCCAGACCCTCACAATTCTCTGTGTAAAAAAGTGTCTCCTATTTTCTGTTCTGAATGCCCCTTTTTCTAAACTCCATTTGTGACCCCTGGTCCTTGTTTCTTTTTTCAGGCTGAAAAAGTCCCTTGGGTCGACACTGTCAATACCTTTTAGAATTTTGAATGCTTGAATTAGGTCGCCACGTAGTCTTCTTTGTTCAAGACTGAACAGATTCAATTCTTTTAGCCTGTCTGCATATGACATGCCTTTTAAGCCCAGAATAATTCTGGTCGCTCTTCTTTGCACTCTTTCTAGAGCAGCAATATCTTTTTTATAGCGAGGTGACCACGATCTGTTTTGGATTTTTACCCCTGCACTCCCTCCCTCACGCCGTTTTGTTTTCTTTTTGTTATTTAATTTTTTTGTTGCTGTGTACAGAAAATAAAAATAAGTTATTTTATTTCTGTACACATAAATTACTGTCTGGACATTCCATTTAATACACTCTCGCCTCACAAGCACTTTCCAGAAAAACCTTTTGTTGACTCCATAGCTTCTTTCATTTCCAGTAATCTCAGAATTCGCGCTTTGTGCCGCGTGTCATAGTGACGTTGTATGTTAGAATCTTTCAGAACTGCAACCGTCGCACTGCAAATCAGACATATTGCCTTGTAGTAAAATAAATAGTTTAAACAAGCCTTCGCTTTGCCAAGCTAATCAAAATGATGTGTGTTGTGCACGTGAGGAAACGGATCCTGGGTGCTTTTTGATTGGCTATTTTACTACCTCTGTGAACTGGCTTAATGGGAATGTTACTCATACAATGCAAACTGCACATGTTGAATACATGTGTTATATTAAAGAGGCGGGTCGTTTTAAAGAGGAATTCCAACACAATACAGTACAATGAAATTTTAGAAACTAATGGGCGGGCCATATGCATTAAAGGAGAAAGGAAAAAGGCTTTTTATCGCACGTGTTAGGCTCACTACGTGCTCCCAACTTTAGTGCCCTTTTGTAAATGAGGCCCTATTTTACTAATTTGTATTTTATTGATTAACTGCCACTTGTTATTATTCCAAGAGCAATATAACATATGTACTATTTCGATCATGAGAAAAAGGACAAGTTTGTGATTATAAATTGTTGCAAACCCACTGAAAAAAAGAAACAAAAACGTAAAAGGTTAAAGCGACATGAACTGCTAATATTAAATTACCATTTTTGTTTAAAAAAAAAAGAAAAAGAAAATGTAATAATTTCCCCTGCAGTATTATCAGCTAAGTCAGGTAGAATTACAAAAAAAAAGCAGCAGATCTCAGACAGTGCTAATTGATGCCTCCAGTACATGCCAGCTCATCAAAGGTTGCTGAGGTGTTGGGCAAATATGCAAACTTATGCAAACTATAAAAAGATCCAAAATGGAAAATTACCTATATGGTAACAGGGTCCTGGGAGACATTCAACGTGGTTTTAGGAAAGGGAGATCGTGTCTAACTAACTTGCTTGATTTTTTTGAGGATGCAACATCGATAATGGATAATTGCAAAGCATATAACATGGTTTATTTAGATTTCCAGAAAGCTTTTGACAAAGTCCCGCACAAAAGATTAATTCTCAAACTGAACGCAGTTGGGATTCAAGGAAACACATGTACATGGATTAGGGAGTGGTTAACATGTAGAAAACAGAAAGTACTTATTAGAGGGAAAACCTCAGAATGGAGTGTGGTAACCAGTGGTGTACCACAGGGATCAGTATTAGGTCCTCTGCTATTCCTAATCTACATTAATGATTTAGATTCTGGTATAGTAAGCAAACTTGTTAAATTTGCAGACGACACAAAAGTAGGAGGAGTGGCAAACACTGTTGCAGCAGCAAAGGTCATTCAAAATGATCTAGACAAGATTCAGAACTGGGCAGACACATGGCAAATGACATTTAATAGAGAAAAGTGTAAGGTACTGCACGCAGGTAATAAAAATGTACATTATAAATATCATATGGGAGATACTGAAATTGGAGAAGGAATCTATGAAAAAGAGTTTTTGTTGACTCGTTGACTGAAATGTGGGGAAGCTATAAAAAAGGCTAACAAGATGCTCGGATACATTGTGAAAAGTGTTGAATTTAAATCAAGGGAAGTAATGTTAAAACTGTACAATGCATTAGTAAGACCTCATCTTGAATATTGTGTGCAGTCTGGTCACCTCGCCTAATTTCTTGTGTTCTTTAAAAAAGAAAAAACAAAAAGATATGTGCTATAGAAAGAGGTGCAAAAGAAACGAAGAGGCGAAATCAGAATTATTCGGCTTTAAAAGGCATCTATTATTATTCATTCTCATAGTTGCAGTACAGGGCCTATTAATTTATAAAAAGAATGATCTGTTCAGTCACTTGAAAGCAAAAAGAAGACTTACGTGGCGCGATTGCCCTATTTCAAGCATTTTTCCAAAAATGTTATAAACAAGGTTAATACTTTTATTGGACCAGTTGTATTTAGTAGCAGTTCTGGTCACCTCGCTATAAAAAAGATATTGCTGCTCTAGAAAGAGTGCAAAGAAGAGCGATCAGAATTATTCCAGGCTTAAAAGGCATGTCATATGCAGACAGGCTAAAAGAATTGAATCTGTTCAGTCTTGAACAAAGAAGACTACGTGGCGACCTAATTCAAGCATTCAAAATTCTAAAAGGTATTGACAGTGTAGACCCAAGGGACTTTTTCAGCCTGAAAAAAGAAACAAGGACCAGGGGTCACAAATGGAGATTAGACAAAGGGGCATTCAGAACATAAAATAGGAGGCACTTTTTTACACAGAGAATTGTGAGGGTCTGGAATCAACTCCCCAGTAATGTTGTTGAAGCAGACACCCTGGGATCCTTCAAGAAGCTGCTTGATGAGATTCTGGGATCAATAAGCTACTAAAAACCAAACAAGCAAGATGGGCCGAATGGCCTCCTCTCGTTTGTAAACTTTCTTATGTTCTTATATGTAGATGATGTACCTTTCTTTTCTCTTCATCAAAATTCATGGAGAATGATTTGAGATAGTTCAGGTATAATTCATGACCTATGTTACAAGTCATATGTCTCCACAGAATGAAGATCCTATTAATTATTGATAGCTAATAAGAGGATAAATTGGTTATACTTGAGTCAAAGTGAAATTAAACTGGAAAACAAAAAAAACATACAACAGCCAGCAAAATGTTGTTATGCTAATAAAATTTATTAATAAAATCTAGAATATTTTTCTTACCCAATGTCTTTTAGAAACATTGTGGGAATTTGATTACAGTAAAGAATGGATTAGCATGTACTGTATAACCACATATGTGACAACTAGACAGCAGTTTTATTGATTTGCCCTGTAATCAGCACTTTTCTTTTTACCCTTTATTATAGTACAAGCAACGGGAAAAAACAAGTCCCAGCAACCAAGATTTTTTACAAACAGATATTATTGCGCCGAGTGTTTACATGTTTTTTTCAAATTGCACTTGGCCATCATCCCCCCCCCCCCCCCCCAATAAAAACAAAACAATAATACAATGTCAGAATTCCTCCATGTACATTTTAATTTGTTTGATGACTCCAATGTCCACACATTCCTGGAGGATTTAGACCAAAACAGTTTGGTAACAGAACCAACAGTAAGAATTAAAAAAAAAAAAAAAAAAAAAGGTAATGTAAAAAATGAAACCATGAGTACTACAAGACACCTCTCTCTCAGTGCTGCTGAAATTAATACAACTGAAGCCAATAAAGAAGAGCGGAATACTCAAAAAGTAACCGCTTGGGCTGTGCCAGTTTTTAATGATTGGTCAGAACAAACTAATCTAAGACTGAAATAAACATAGTTTTAAGAAGTTTCTTTGCTGAAGTGATAACATCAGCTGGCACACAACATTCTGTTAGCAGCTACAAAAGCTTGCGAGCTGGCCTGAATCCTTTTTTAAATTCTCTCACAGCGACTTCATTTACATGCGACAACAAAAAGACAAGTCACAACATCAGCCATTTAATTTAGAAAATTGTACATTCCCTAGTACAGTCAACTTTGTGAGACAAATACTGTAAATATTCCAATCATTAATTTATTTGAATTTATTTAATTTATTATTACAAATAATTTGTTTATGTATTAAATTCATTCGTAACTATAACATTGATTGGAACTATTTTATTTTACTAGCGTAGTAATATATTTAGGAAAAAATAAACCTATATTCATTTTTAAATAAAAATGTGTCTATATCTTTATTTCTAAACAGTAGTAATCCATTTTATAAACACAATAAGACACTCCAGGGGTGTTGGTTGTGCTAGAATAACTGCACTTCCAGGGGCTAAAGCTTACGTCTTTCGGGTAAGACGTTGCTGTAAGTGACTCTGCAGCCAAGTACTTTTGTACTTTGTGCACCTTTACTATTACTTATTGGTTTTTATTTTGTGTTTGTTTTTTAAATATTGTAGTGTGCACTGCATTTAAATTTATATATAGATATACTATAATAATAAGATTTGTTAATTTGTATTAATTAAATGCATTTATGAGAGATAACAGTGTCTGTGTCTAGATAGAATAATTGTCAATTAACCAAAGTGGACTCTTGTTCCGTGACAACAAGGCACGTCGTTTTGCAGCAATAGGTAAACACCATTGTTGTTGATATATCTATATATACATATATATATATATATATATATAATATATATATATATATATATATATATATATATATAATATATAGAATGGACTCTACCCTCTCGACGTTCTAGCCGATCCCTTAGATACCTGTTACCTTGTCTAGGTCCAAAAGACTAGTCCAGGTTGTATACTACAAGAGGGTGGAGTGATGTCTTGGAATTAGATACCCATCCTATCCTAGGCACACAGGGAAACACAATAGCGGTTGATGTAATTTGTGTAAAACCTGTCTTACATTGTGACCAGAATGTAACTACACATGGGTCTTAGCCAAGGATGGTTTACTTGGCGTCATGACCATCACTAACCTTCGACCTGATATTGTGTTCTGGTCTGGATCAGCATGCCTTGTTCACCTGATAGAGTTAACAGTGCCGGATGGAGGATGCTGTGGATGAGGCATATAAAAGGAAGAAACTTTGGTACGCTCAGCTAGTTGCTGAAGCGGAACAGCGAGGATGGTAAGTTCAGGTTTACCCAGTGGAGGTGGGTTGTCGAGGATTTGTGGCACACTCCACAACTCATTTTCTCAGAGACATCGAATTCAGTGGTCAGGAGTTGCGAATGGCAACTTTGCAAGAGCTACAGGCTTCTATGGCCAAGACTGGTTAAAGTGTGCATGTGACAACAATATCCCAAGCACTCCACAAATCTGGCCTGTATTGTAGGGTGGCAAGGAGGAAGCCATTATTCAAGAAAGCCCACCTTGAATCCCGTTTGAACTATGCAAAAAAACACTCTTCTGTAGATTCTGTAGCCATGTGGCACAAAGTTTTGTGATCTGACGAAACTAAAATGGAACTTTTTGGCCTAAATGCAAAGCGTTATGTTTGGCGCAAACCCAACACAGAACACCATCCCTACTGTGAAGCATGGTGGTAGCAGCATCATGTTATGGGGACGTTTCTCATTGGCAGGGACTGGGGCACTTGTCAGAACAGAAGGGAAAATGAATGGAGCAAAGTACAGAGAAGTCCTTGAGGAAAACCTGCTGCCCTCTGCAAGAAAGCTGAAACAAGAATGGAAGTTCACCTTTCAGCATGACAACGACCCAAAGCACACAGCCAAAGCTACACTGGAGTGGCTAAGGAACAAAAAGGTAAATGTCCTTGAGTGGCCCAGTCAGAGCCCCGACCTAAATCCAATCAAAAATCTGTGGCATGACTTGAAGATTGCTGTCCATCAACGCACCCCAAGGAACTTGACAGAGCTTGAACAGTTTTGTAAAGATGAATGGTCAAATATTGGCAAATCTAGGTGTACAAAGTTGGTAGAGACCTACCCCAACAGACTAACAGCTGTAATTGCTGCCAGAGGTGCTTCCACCAAGTATTAACTCAGGGGGGTGGAGACTTATCCAATTATGATCTTTCAGTTTTGTATTTTTAATATATAATTTTTTTCTCAATAAAAACTTTTTTTCTCTTAACAGTGTGGAGTATGGTGTGTAGATAAATGGAAAAAATATTCATTTAAATGCATGAAACTGAGGTACTGACACAACAAAATGTGAAAAAAGTTCAAGGGGGTGTATACTTTCTATAGGTACTCTGTGTGTGTGTGTGTGTGTGTGTGTGTGTGTGTGTGTATATATATATATATATACTCATAATAGAATAATAAACCACTAATACTACTATTTAATACTACGACTGCTACCACTAGTACATCCCTTAGCTTTATAACTGTTGACTCTACTGTCAAGCATTGACTCCCCCTTCTTCCTTCGTACAAATTTTTACAGAAAAAGTCACTTAAAGTCTTTCAAAAATGTACTGTAAACTGGGCAGACTGAGAGAAGTTTCTGCTATAATGACATCAATAAAATACCTAAACGGCACTTTTAGTACCATCCTGAATATATGGCATTTTTGTGCTCTACCACAGTCTAAATGGTTTGATCATAGAGTATAATACTCCGTTGGGTTTATAGAACATTCAATGTTCCATAAAATTATGTATTTATCCAATAGCTGGCTAAGCGGTTACTCATGTATGACATTGTAGGACACTAGCTTCAGCAGTACTTGCACAGTAAAACTTATCTCACACTACAACTTCATCTCATCTGTGTCAAGCAATTTGTTTAAGGCTCAAGAAAGAGAGAGAGAAAAAAAAAACTTGTAATAAAAATTCATGGAACCTGCTCGAGAATGAAAACTGATGGCGCTAGAAAGGTCACATTGCATCTGTGCTAAAGGGGTCAAGGGTCACTTACAGTTCTAACACAGACAGTATATTTCATGCATCATGTAGCAGATAAAGATTGTGCTGAAGAGACTTGTCTCAAGAACAAACATTCTTTGCATTTAGAAAACATCCTGTGAAAGAATTTCTAGCTTTATTGTATTAGTGGTTAAATTTGTAGCCATTTTGCTAATGCTTTTTTTTGGTATTAAATATGATAACTATCAATGCACAGCTTCAGCTTCATGTCAGATACTTGTTTCTTAATACAAGGATTGCTTTTTTCAGTTTTACATGGATTATTGTATAATGGGTTACTGATACACTACAAGGCAAATGCATTCATTGTTTCTGTTAATTCATTATAAACCTGTAGGATGTATTGCTCACAGAAAATGTTTAAGACTGTCAATTAAAATAAGACATTTACTGCAAAGAAAATAAACACACATTGTTTTGAAAGTGGGGAGTGATGCAACAGCACACCTGGGTATAATATTATTTGCAAACGATTTCATTTGCATTCAACCATTAATGCTGAAGGGATTTCTAATGCATACAGAGGACAATTTAAAAAACACTCATTCACATTTGCATTGGGTATCACAGTTACTGAAGTGCTTCCAAAATTCACTCAAATAAGGAGCAGCGGTTTAAGCAAGTAATTATCCCTTCAGAAATCATACCACACACTTTTTCCGTTCACTTTTAAATAATCTGTCTATTTTCAACACACAATTTCAAATACAAACTTTTTAAAAACGATGGAGACCCATTTTTCCATTGCTTTCAATTCCATGTGTATTTTTTTCACCACTGTGCAAGACAAAACACAGTTTAATCACTGTACCAAGACATCTTTTAAAAAAAAAAAAAAGTTTACAGTAAACAGAACCTGCAGCTGGGCGAAAACACTAACTGTTAGTATTTTAATTATCAGCTAAGCTTTCGGTGGTCGAACATCTGCTCTCAGCCAAATGATAGCAGCTGCTTATGTACACTTAACACAATGTGATTTTCTATAAATATTGGAATGAATCATATGTACTGCATTTATCATAACTATGTCCCTCTGACACGGACCAGGATCGCAGCACAGTGTAAACCTTTTGGCAACTTGCCACAGAGTGATACCTTCAAAAGGGGTGAGAAGCAAAGACAGCTAGTGGTTTAGCTTATAAATTGAAAATGTTTAAAGGCTGTTTCAGAGGTCATTGTTTTCTAAAATGCAGCTGGCACCGGGTCATGCTTTATTTTAAGAGCTGTTTTTTTTTTAATTTATTTATTTTTTATTCACTGTTAACAAACAGCTAATAAACATGTTAATGTGCATTATTTATTTTCTGTTAACTGTTAGTTAATAATATATAATAGGCCAGTTAAAACTGCAAACTCCAGAGCCCTATGGATGATCAATCAAACACCAGAGCCCTATGGAAGATCAATACTCAGTCGATCATATGCTTGAAATCGGTTCAAATTGTTAAGTAATATTTAGCAAATTAAATTAGGTTTTTATTAACCGTAACCTTAACCCTAACCCTTAGCTAAATTTAACATGTGTTAACAGTTAATAAACAAACAAAACAGCCCTTAAAATAAAATGTGACCAGTAAGAGCTAACAAAACAACATCTCAGCATTACTGAGTGAGACAATAATGCAGAGGCTTCAAGGACAAAAGACAAGAGTACATTATGGACTATAGATTGCAGTGGGTTCTTACATCAATATGCTTGTGTGTAAAAGCACACATTTTAGATAGTAGACAGGTCTCCCAAAGACTAAACGATCCTTAATAAAAGTATAGCCATACAAAGGAAGCTTAAAATATGATGGGCTGAATTCCAACTGATAAAAACATTAGCAAACGTAGTGTATACCTTTGTCTAAGACTAGTTGAGGAAAGGATAGTACTGTAATTAACCCTTGTTCAAATAACTCACAAATGTATGATGCGATTTTTTTTTTTCTAAATGTTATTGTGTAGACTAAATCAGTGATATAAATAAACCCCTGTTGGCCTATCTGTTGCATATGTATTTATTGTGTATATCAGCTAATATGCTTAGAGAAATGTCTGAGCACTTTTAAGAGACATGCTGTGCCTTCAATATATCTTGTTAGTAGTTAGTTGCATTATTTGTGTTGTTTTAACATCATATGAATGTTGCACAGCTTTTATAAGAAAAGTAAAAGAACCAAAAGGTTAAAAAACAATATTCTGAAATAATCATGTGATAAACACCACACTCTTATTTAAGAAAAAGCTTAGTATATGGCAGAGAATAAAAAAATAACATTAATAGAAGAATCTACAGCATGCCCCCAAACTAATGTATATCATTGATATTTGAGACCTACCTGTATGGTGAACAGAAACATTTTGAATACATTTCAAGAGATATGTCAGTGAATACTGTAATATTTGATCATAGTTTGGTAGTGTTTGGTAGGGTATATATAAGATCATGACTCCAACACTGCTAAAATATATACTGATGATGTCTGCTGAAAGCTTTAGGAAAGCAATATTATTAAATACTTTATTTGAATTCCTGTAACAATAATACACAGCTACTGGATAGTGATATCTTGTGTTGACTTCACTAAGAATTTAATTCATAAGAAGAGAACCTTAAAAAGGTTGACGGCTATTTCACATGTGGAAGATTAAAAAACATCTAAACAACCCTGTCTGTTTTACTTTCAGTACACCACATAGCTTGTTCTAGATTTGTACACAACCAAAGCAATGGTTAGTCACTAAGCATCTTTTAGTACAACAGAATTTGAAATCACTTTGGAAATATGCCTTTTAAAACAATTTTCAACACAAAGAAAATCTGCTGTTTTTTATTTTTTTAATTTTTTTTTAGAAGGTAAAAATATACTCAGGCATTCCCCTGTGACTTATTAACCAAACTGCACTATTGTTTACTGTTAATTGCTAGTAAATTATATTGTAGATCTGCAAAAGATGACATTTCAGCGCAAGTGGATGCACAGCTCCCTCTGCTAGCCCTGTGTGATTTTAAATAGAATTACTTGTGATGAATGTTAATGCAAACCATTAAAACAAGCCCAGTTGAAACAGGCATGTTCATCAATGCTTGTCCATTTTAGTCTGAGGTATTCATGAAAACAATACCAAAAATGACACCAGTACAATGAATTCATTAAAAGGGTTACATTATCAGAGTTAAGAGATACTGTTTCAAAATATCAAAGGGGACGCATATGGCAGTCTCAGCATTTGTGTTGATTCTTATTTTTAATCTGATGCTCATTAAAATGAAATTCTTAATAAAAGGTGCAGGACAATGGGGTGATTGCTCCGGAGGACAGATGATAGAAGTGTTATGTTTCAGGTAATATGTGGATATCTGCATGGCATGATTTCTCATTTTAATACCAATAAATATGATGAAATACACCGAATATATATATAATATATAATATATATATATATATTATAGATATATATATATATATTATATATATATATGTTAAAAAATACAAGGAATAATAGACAAATTATTATCTTTTTCTTGTACGACATATAGTTATTGTAAAATAACCTATTTAATGGTTTTTAGATAGTATATACATATTAATTTCCTGTAGTTTTGACAAAACTGTTTGATAGTATCAGTATATTGGATATGTGAATTCACATATATATATCTATATATATATAGATATATAAATATATATATATATATATAATATATATATATATATATATATTACATATATATGACACTCAAAAGTTTGGGGTTGCTTAGAAATTACTTTGTTTTCGAAAGAAAAGCAAATTTTTTTTGTCCATTAAAATAACATCAAATTGATCAGAAATACAGTGTAGACATTGTTAATGTTGTAAATGACTATTTTAGCTGGAAACGACTGATTTGTAATGGAATATCTACATAGGCGTACAGAGGCGCATTATCAGCAACCATCAGTCCTGTGTTCCAATGGCACGTTGTGTTTGCTAATCTAAGTTTATCATTTTAAAAGGCTAATTGATCATTAGAAAACCCTTTTGCAATTATGTTAGCACAGCTGAAAATTGTTGTGCTGATTACAGAAGCAATAAAACTGGCCTTCTTTACACTAGTTGAGTATCTGGAGCATCAGCAATTGTGGGTTCGATTACAAGTTCAAAATGGCCAGAAACAAAGAACTTTCTTCTGAAACTCGTCAGTCTATTTTTGTTCTGAGAAATGAAGGCTATTCCATGCAAGAAACTGCAAAGAAACTGAAGATCTCGTACAACGCTGTGTACTACTCCCTTCACAGAACAACGCAAACTGGCTCTAACCAGAATAGAAAGAGGAGTGTGAGGCCCCAGTGCACAACTGAGCAAGAGGACAAATACATTAGAGTGTCTAGTTTGAGAAACAGACGCCTCACAGGTCCTCAACTGCCAGCTTCATTAAATAGTACCCGCAAAACACCAGTCTCAACGTCAACAGTGAAGAGGCGACTCCGGGATGCTGGCCTTCTAGGCAGATTTGCAAAGAAAAAGCCATATCTCAGACTGGCCAATAAAAAGAAAAGATTAAGATGGGTAAAAGAACACAGACACTGGACAGAGGAAAATTGGAAAAAAGTGTTACGGACAGACAAATCTAAGTTTGAGGTGTTCGGATCACAAAGAAGAACATTGTCAAGCATGGTGGAGGCAATGTGATGGTCTGGGGTGCTTTGGTGGTGGTAAAGTGGGAGATTTGTACAGGGTAAAAGGGATCTTGAAGAAGGAAGGCTATCACTCCATTTTGCGATGCCATGCCATACCCTGTGGATGGTGCTTGATTGGAGCCAATTTACTCCTACAACAGGACAATGACCCAAAGCACAGCTCCAAACTATGCAAGAGCTATTTAGGGAAGAAGCAGTGAGCTGGTATTCTGTGTATAATGGAGTGGCAGCACAGTCACCGGATCGCAACCCTATTGAGCTGTTGTGGGAGCAGCTTGACCGTATGATACGTAAGAAGTGCCCATCAAGCCAATCCATCTTGTGGGAGGTGCTTCAGGAAGCATGGGGTGAAATCTCTTCATATTACCTCAACAAATTGACAGCTAGAATGCCAAAGGTCTGTAAGGCTGTAATTGCTGAAAATAGAGGATTCTTTGATGAAAGCAAAGTTTGAAGGACACAATTATTATTTCAATTAAAAATCATTATTTCTAACCTTGTCAATGGCTATATTTCCTATTCATTTTGATATATTTCCTATTCAAACTCATTTCATGTATGTTTTCATGGAAAACAAGGACATTTCTAAGTGACCCCAAATTTATAATTTTATATATATATAAACACTGCTATGCTAGAACCGTGGCTGTTAAAATAAATAAATGGTTTTGGCCACTCAAGTCGCAACTGGTCATAACTGAATTCAATATAAGTAAAAGACTTGCTCTTACAGAAGAACAATCCACTGACAAAAAAGATAATATAATAAACCTGCATCAGTCCTTCAATTTGCTTAGTTATGACATAGTGAACTTTAGTATTAAGTATCTGTTATGTGTAATGGAAATTTGTACAACACGTTTATTCCCCCAGCTACTACAGAATAGTTGAAATTGTTCATTCAGTTAAAAGGATGAACATTATACTAACATAATAGGGCATTATAGCTCTCATTAGGTGGAAACTTTGAAAAAAACCAAAAAAAAAAAAAAAAAAAAAAAAAACATGCATTGTATAATTCTGAAAATGAACTGATAAATATTCATAAAACATGGCATACAAAACAACCATTTGCCAGTTACCAAGGACAACCCACCATTTATGACTGTTTTAGGGTCGTCAACCAATAGCAATGAATGCCAAGCATAATACTACAGGCACTGCTACACATAGCTGTGCAATGGGTTAGATAAAATAACTGCTACTATTCCTACCTCACACATTTTTCTCTTAGTTCACTTTTACCTGCAGGTACATTGGAAGCAGACATAGTATTGGCCACAAACTAACCCCAATTGTGTAACTTGCAGAACCTATTCTGCGGTGTTATTTAAGACACAAACTGTATGTTTTATGAGTTCCTTTTGAATAGTTAGACGTCATTTAAGCAGTCAAGAGTTTTCAGTGCTGTCAAAAAAAAAATAAAAAATAAAATTCATACAGTAACAATGCAAGAGTATAACTTTGACAAATTACACCACATTGTTTGCAACCCCTATTCTGCAACAGTCTTATGGAACAAGCATAATATTTAAATGTTTACACACTTAGAACATTATGACATTGAAGTTTATATATACAGTATGCTATCAGCATGCATTTCTCTACTGTGTCATAGTTCACATTCTAGTTCAATTCATATTTCCGTTATTCGGATTAGCAAGAGTCTATTGCATCTAATTTCTTAAAAAAAAAAAAAAAGACTAATTAAATACAACTGAATTGCCACAGAACAATGCTGTCCCAAGGACACACTCTATATGATGACTACTGGACTATTACTGGATTTTCTATTGCAATTATAATAATACCTAGGTTTCTAGCTGCAGAAAATGAAAGGCTAATAGTACATGCAGGCTTTTTGGAAGGAACATTACTATTTCTCTCTGCAGATTTAGGATAACCCGTTCAACCCAGCCCTGTTTCCACCTTATGATGTTAATGTTGGGTCAGTAAATCATCCCGCTGTGAAGTTACTGTACCAGAAGGATCAGTATTGAGGGCAGCAGTATTTAGATCCACCACTGTTTAGATACACTAATTACAAGAGACTGTACTACCGTCTACTATACTCCATACTTCTAATAGATGCTAGTATGTTTTAGCCAGGTTTAAATTATTCCCAGAGTTTACACATGTTCAAAAGGTCAAGTACTCTACCTTTAAACGTGCTTTTATTATAGACCTTACTATACAAGTGGGTGAATGGTATACTCTTTACACTTTAGACATCTGCCAAAAGATTTTTAGCTGAAACTGTCTGTAAAGATGTTCTCAATGAATTTGTATTTGTATAAGCTGTCACCAGATTTCTGCATTCTTGGCCAACTTGTGTTAACCAAATTTAACTGGATGGAACTATGGCTACTACTGCTACAGCACTGTATGCTGGAAAATGACATCGACCTCAGTAATTTCTTCATAAAGTCCTGAATGTTCTGTGTTTAAACAAGGGGTGGAGGACATTGGAAATATATCCCCTTCAGAAACAGCACAATGGTGACTTAAAGGTAGCTTAAAATAACTAATACTGCTCAAAACATAACCCGTTACATCTGAATGTATGACTTGGTGTGGTCTCTTGATGCGGTCTGCAGGATCTAATTACCAATAGGACGTGTGCAATTCTAATAACTGTATGACTGGAAATATTATCATTTACAGCAGAATATTTGTGATTTGTAGTGTGGAAGAAAAAACTTTGAATAAATCGGAAACAATGAAATTACAGATTCAATTCTGAAATTAAATTAAATGTTTTAAATGTACAAATACATTGGTTCCGAATAATTTTCCTTTAAATCCAGCATTTTCTAGCACTTTGTAGACAATACTATCATAACATCGAAGGATATGAATATTTATGAATTAGCACTTTTTGAGTTTGGCAAAAAATTGTTGAAATAAATAATTGTTTACTTTTTATTTATTTATGTATTTATTTATATTCCTTAGCAACCATAGAGACTGACAATTTCTCATTGGGTCTGACCCGCCACATTCATCCACATCCACATACTTGCGTGACATGTGGAAGTAGTAGCAAACATGCAGCACACTTTTATACAGTTCAGTGGCGGACGGTTAACAGTGCTCACTTGCTCACCGAACCCCCGGTCTCTTATTAATGAATTGCGCTTCCCTTCTTCTGGGTGATGTGTGTTTCATCAGCCCCCCCCCCCCCCCCCCCCCATCCCCCATCACGTGACACTGGCACATCAATAATGCCGTTCATCACATCTGCTTAATGAGCTGAAGCCTGGCTGTGCTCGCTCGGAAATGCGAGCACCCAAATCCACCAAGCACATGCCTTAATTGTGACTTCCATTTAAGGTCTTATTTTTTTCTGTTCTTGGCCTCTGAACTTCAGATTAATTTAGATTGAGGGACAACTTAAATTTAAATAAATACACATTTAAATTTGAGTACATTCAGTGTGTTTAATAGATTTGTCATATTTCAACATCTCACTTTTTACGTATGAAAACCGAACGATTAAATGCTTTAGCCATGTTATCAATTGAAAAAAAGACACGATGGCTGACATTCCTGACTTTAATAATAAAGTAAATCGAAAATTATGCTACAAGAAGACATTGCAGAGAGAACTTTTTGTATCGTTTCCAACAACAAACGGATCCACTGGGCAGTAATTCTATTTCTGAGGATGGCACCCTGGACCCCACCCCCTCAACTGCAAAATAGTCATGCTTTGGTTAGATGCATATAATCATGGATGTATGTTAAAACCAAATCAGTTGTTGCAGCTAATTGAATCCACTAATACAATTAAATTTCATGAGCTATTGTTTTAGTCGAACGTTTGGGCTACTCAGATCTGCCATCTTTAATCTTATAGAAATGTGGGTGTTAAGAGATTATATAAATATACAGCATGATTGTTTCTAATACCGTTCATTTTGTGAATTAGATTTTTTATTTTTTATCCAGTAAATTACCCTATTTCTGAATGGAACAACAACAACAACAACAACAACAACAACAACAACAACAATAATAATAATAATAATAATAATGAAACTACATCTACCAAGCATCTAAAATATCCTATTTTGCACACTTGTTTATGAATAATGTTTCTTGTAAGTAAAAAATTAAATAATAGTACAGGCTGCTATGATTCTTACCATGGATGAGAGATATCAATTTTACAAAATATTACAAATATATGTGTGATTAGATATGGGGTTTGTTAAAAATATTTACTTTAATGGGGGGGGGGGGGGGGGGGGGGGGTGACAACTAACTTAGCACCAGTCGGCTCTCTGGTGCTAAACTTTCAAAACAGTTTAGCACCAATTTTCTAAATGATTTGCACGCCTGACGCTGTAGCTGCAGCTCATCATGTCGGCACCTCACAAGTATGAGTCCTGTGAAAATGCTGCTGTACATGCAATGAAACAGATTCGCCGACAGACCATTCCAGCGACGGTTGCTTCTGGAGAGGGCAGCTTTTCCAGGCTGAAACTGATCAAGAGTTTGTGCTCAATGATGATTAAAAAATGTGCCAAATTTGGCCATATACTATCAAATGAGAGTGAAGTTGCCAAGAATTTAGAATACTCAGATTTGAATGAATGTATTTGTAAAGTATGTCTAGAACATAATTTTTTTTTTTAAAAAAAACTATCTGATAATGCCTAGGGGTTAATTTGTTAAAATAAAAATAAAAAAAAAATTAAAAAAAAAAAACTAAAAAGTGGCATTGCACACAAAGGGGTCTATTCATAAAGGGTTAACGCCTGTCGAAATGAGAAAACAGGATTACAAGATCGGACTTCATCCATAGCCGCGTATTTAACGGCAGTTGCTATTCATAAGAGATAATCAGATGCGTCATTAAGCCCCAACGATTTTCATCTAAGAAGGTACGGTATGTTTAATGAACTGAGAGAAAGATTAACAATTACCTCATTAGCATAAAGTTTTCATTGGTCCTGTGCGTTAACCTGCTATTCATAATAAGAGTGAATGACAGCAAAATGAAGTCGATAACTAGGAGTTATTGAACGCTTTCTACAGTCAAGACTAAACTAACGACTGCCTCGGCAGGCAATTTTTTAAAGATGTATTTTATTACTATAATGGCTCTGTTATACAGTTTGACATACCTGTGATTAACACTGCCTATTTAGAAAAAATAAATAAATCTGTAGCTTTATATGAAGAAAATTGTTTAATATAAATATATACTCACACAAAAACATATTCTTTGGCATAATCATTTTGAAACAGTGCTGTGAAGCAGAGAGCAAGTGACAGACTGAGAATAGATAGTTATTTTATTATTATTATTTCCTCGCCGTGATCCGCGGTTGACAACGGTCCTTTTCTTTTTATTTCTCTAACCTGTGCTCACAGTTTAGATGAACACTGCCTGTGTGAACCTATTTATTGTTATGCAGCATTACAATATACAGTATACCAGTGCTGCTGATGCAGTCGGTGGGAAATTCGGGCTTGCTTGGTATTGCGAAAAATACTGATCAAGCTTCAGTGCGAGGCTCTATCAGTGTTCCAAAGGGAGTCTTGTTGCTTATTTTTTTCACACACCTCAAAACGATCCATTTTGCGTACAGTATGCAACACGACATGAAACTTTCACCGATTCATAAACATAAACTCACCCCTGATTGATTCCCTGCTTTAAGTGGAGTTTATTATTATTATTATTATTATTATTATTATTATTATTATATTATTATAATAATAATAATAATAATAATAATAATAATAATAATAATGAATACAATGAACAGGCAATGCGCTGTATTCTTGGGCCAATGTACCTCACTTCTACAACCTTTCCCCATATTTTACCACAATATATGACAGCTATTTTATGTATGTAACTCTCATTTCTTCAAAAGCTTTATCACACGTAGCCTACATTATAGAAGCTGTGTCTATAATTGCTTCTATTGAAAGAAAAGGCCTCCAAAGACCAAGGTCCACCTCCTTTCCCTAGACAGCATAGATAATATGCACAAGATGCTTTCTTTTGTCACCTTAACAAGAGGCTCTTTATCAGCGGCTTGTCAACAGGAAAGATGAGAGAAGTCCCACAATTTTAAAAGACTTCATCTAATGGATTCACATGTTAATTACTGCACTAATTACGGGGCTTGAATAAAGTATGAAGTAAGCAGCCTATGGGAGGTAAAGACATGAAGCTATGATTGAGAAAATACTGGTTACTGAACTTATCAATGTAAAAACTGACATAACCAGTACTGTAACAGTTATAAGACACTGCAAGTAAAAAAGAAAGATGACTTTAATGATTAGTAATCCAAATTAAGAATAATAATTAAAAAAAAAAAAAAAGCTGTTAAAGGGCTTTGTTTCACAGTTTTTATTCTCTTGTATTATTCTCAGAAACCCTAATTGAGCTCAGTAATTTAAAGTGCATCAAGGGCTGACAACAAAATTAGAAAAAATCTTAAATGTTCTATTTGTCATCCTGGCAATTAGGTAAAGATTTTGATTCAAAATGTTGAATTTGTCGTCTTTTTTTCTTTTTTTGATTGACAACAAACAACACACATGTACAATATCTAGTTACGCAGGCCTGCCCATTCAGAAAAATGTTATCTTGATTTTTAGATTTTACACAAGCTAAAAATCTGACAGACTGTACACTGAATTCAATTTTGTCATAGAGACAGTTCAAAGGGCTCATTAAGAATACTATTACAATAAAAAAAAAAAAAAAAATTAAAAAAGAACTGCTACTATCTTACAAAATCTAATTTCACAGGTGAATGACACTGCAACCTCTGGTGTCAACACACTTTACTGTATAAACTGAAAAGCTACCAGACTGAATCTTTTTTTGTTATGTATTGAAGAACAGACCCAGACCTTCTAATATAATAAAAGTGCAGTTATCTTCTGAACAGTCCAGGTCCAGGTTTTGTCTATAACTAAACCAAGTTTTTCAATGTGCAAGCATTTGTATATCATCAAGCAATAAATGCCAACTGAATAAAAATGCAGTTTTGATAGAAATAGAACTAACAAACACTGAGAGCTAATTAAACATACTGCTGATTATTGTCATTGGAAGACTATTACGCACATCCACTTACACATTTTAGGAAGATTTCTATACACAGGGTGCATGTTAAATACAAGGTGCACCGTGTAGTCAAGTAATTATTTATCTAGTTTTAAATTTACAGCTCACTAACTTATCTAGTCAACTGCTGCTAGCTGTAATTGATAATTCCAACAAGCAAATTATGTAGCTCACTTAATTAAGAAAAAATGAAAAAATCCTTTCAATACCACATGCTAAGCATGTATGTCTGTATGCTATTGCAGACAACCTATCAAATATTTAATTTGCACAATTAATTGATCATGTGAGCCTAGTTTTAGACAAGTGTTTTTGTCCCACCCCTGTACATACAGAGTCAATCAAGCTGATGTTTTGAGTCAATCACAACTAGTGCTGAAAAAACTACAAGATCATATGTAGTGGAATGACAGCAGACAGATTAAAACAATATCTATAGCTACCTACAGTGGGCTAGATTATAAAAACTATTTACTCCAAACCATTTATTCTACCTGAAGAACATTTAATTTGGAAGACTATGTAGTTTCAAGTTGGTTCAAGTATTATTTTAGAATTGTAATTGGTGTTTTTTCCTTCCAGAAAAAAATGTGATAACAACAATCTAGCCAACAATGTTATCATATCCTCTTTAGGATCCATATCCCTATCAGGAAAGGCCATTCTGAAGCAGCCCAGCTATTTTCCTGTGACCGAAGCCAAACAATAAATACTCTTGCTCAGCACCGTGGTTTAATGTAAAGAATCTGTGATACTGTCCTCTCTTGTTCCGGTCACTGAAGTCCTAACACTATGACAGTATACAATGATCCCCTGCTATGTGCGACTTGGATCCAAAAACATGCTGCACATCAAGGCTGTTCAGATCCTTGCCAAAGCAGGCTCTCACACTTAAGACCTTCTGTTGTGAAAGGTCAACAGAAACTAGCTGCTGTGAGAAATAAAGAACAACCACAAAACCAAAGTATATGTCATCACTGGCCAGCTGTAACTGCTCCTGTTCACCCAACAGCAGCGCTTGAGACGAGAACTGAAAAGCTAAACTGGAAAAAAGCAACAAATTAATGAGGTTGAAGCCTGATGTAAATTACAATTCATGGGAATTGTCGACTTGCTGGAGAGTCCTTTATATGTGATCTGAGCAGCCAGTCCATGGGCATGTCAGAGCCAACTTCTTCATAATGAACTGTCAATATGCTTCAACTAGGCATTGGTTTGGCAAACCTCTAACAGGGGTGACATTACAATTCAGTCTCCAATCCCAACTATTGAATTTTCATAGAGATCAAGATTATGAATGAGTGTATAGTCACTGGTGGCCTAGTAGAGGTACTAGCACATGGACTGTGAGATTAGCCATGCAATCAGATACTTTATGACTAAAATCCTGGTTGCGCAGCGTTGACGATTTTCACTGAAGGCCATAGGGAGTGCGGCATTGGTATTTGCGCTCCTGCAGGGTTATGCAAGAAAAGCCCCTGGGATTGGTTCACCTCACTGCACAATAGCAACCTCTACTTGTGCAAATGAGGTCAGGTCTGGGTCTCACCTCCAGGGTTTAGTAGCTAGGCAACATCTGCTGCTTAGGTGAAGGGAATGGAGCTTGTATTTTAAACACAAATACAACTAGACTTCTGCATTCCGATACCCTATACCAAAGGATCTTAAACGGAATTAAATGGAAGGCCAGTGATATTATTACTAGAGCTAATAAGATGAAAGAAAGTGTTTTTTTAAAACCTGGGAAAGCACTCCTTTAATGCACATATGAGAAGTGTTTTTTCAATAAATGTTTTATTTCGAAATGTCGGGGGAGGGGTTAACTTCATGCAGCCTTTTAACTATATTGACACAACCACTCTTGTTGTTATCTGAAAAACACCCCTTAGAACAACTAGTACTTTTCAGACATCAACACATTTTTGTTTTCATGCTACACTGTGCTTTAATTTTAAGAGTTAATAATGGAGCCATCAGAGACATGTTAAGCAACAGCTTGCTCTTTTACATCTACAAATCCCTTTATCAAATCTCATGAGGTGTAACTTTGATTACTTCAGTAATTAGCAATGTCAGATTGTTATATGGATTTACTGGTCAGATTTTGGTATGGAGTTAATTAGTCTTCTCTCTATGATTTCTTGATTAATTATGGATATTTAGTTAGGAAAAGAGATGTTAATTATTAATCAAAATTAAATTATCTGGTGTAATTAACCAAAAATGTTTAATTTGTCTGTCACTGTTTACACCCGTCTAAAATGTGTTGCATGATAGAATTCAGCTGCATAATCACACATTGCGTTTTGGTGTGAAAACATATTTCAGTATGTAAATCTTTATCTTGACCTCCAGCTGGTAAGGTAATGGATGTGTGGGTGGGTGGTTTTGCACGCGCACATGTGTGTGTGGCATTTCAAATTTCAACTACTGCATGATCTCATTTGATAAAAATCACATACATTGGATACATAACATGCCTTGAACATGCCTGCTGTAGCCAAATAAAAGAAGGCATTTTTGTATTAAAGGTAAAGTAAGGTTGCAACTGGCAATTTACAAACAAAGACAAATAAAACTCCATAACAGTGGCATACTCCACTATCACTTTGTAACCAAGGATACTTTTTTGATAATTAATATGTATCTTTCTTTCATGTTCAATTTAACAGTGCTGGTAACAGAAACGTCCCGAAACAGACATATACAATATTTAAATCTAATTAAATTGCACCTAAACTATTTTGGGTGTTGACTAGGTGTTAACTGAATTAATGATAATGTTAAACATAGCAGACAAAGCCTTCATGTAAACTGCTTTCCTGAGTGACATCCTTATTATTTTTTTTTTTACTTTAGAAAATGTTTTTGTATTACCCTATTTTATACTTAATTAGAATGAACCAAGCCTCGGTTCCATGCTGAGTGAGAAGGGTTAAGGCTCAGATGAATAATCAAGCACATCAATGTCCTAGAACTTACCTTGCTAATACACTCGAAACAAGAATCTGTTTATATTACCTCTAGATCATTCTGACAATATTTATTCTCTATTTACCTAAACGAGGCAATATGATGATATTTATCACTCAGAAGGGCTAAATATAGAATTTTCTGAGCGCTCTCAGTACCATAGTGGGAGGTTTTGCTCTAATCTACATCTTTAAACTGACAAGCTGGAGAATTCCTAATGAATGCCTCTTTTCATCTGGATGTCTGTGTGTATTTGACAGTATAAATATTTAGCAATATCTGAGTCAGCTTGTGATTTTACCCAGATGGACTGATTGATGCCTTGGCCCTGACGATCCGCGGAGTTATATAAGCAATTCCTTTCTTACATCCTAAGCAGTAATTAGGTGGCTAAAGGCAGGAGCCCAACATATTAGACATGCTTTTGGTATCAGCTGACATCTTGTGAATGCTAAATAAAATGACATACTTAAAATATTACCACTTAGCTTGCATATGAATCATGGGATTCAAATGTTCACGCTGAAATGAAACATTAAAGTTTTGATGACTGCAACATTGCATTTGCCTAACACAGGATTTCATTCCAGCACCTTAAATTCACCTTGAGAGAAACATTCTGCCTTTTTACATGCCCAGACATGAATATTATTTTTGGCTGAATGGAGATCTATTGTAAATGTGCTGATTAGTTTTATTCAAGACTGAATATAACAACAACAACAACAACAACAAAATTGTTCTTCCAAAGTATGAATTATTGCAATTGGAAGGTTATGGCCTGTTGTTACAGTACTGGAGATTCTGTCTTGGTGGCAGGGACGTCACAAGCTAGCAAAACATACCTGTACAAGTGGAAACACCCTCTACTGGGGCACTCTGGTAATTCAATCTGGAATTATATTATATTGCTGGCCTTCTGAAACTTAACACAAACTGCCAACTGTGATAATTCATTAACATCTCTCATATACTGGTACTGAACTTCCACACTGATAAATTATTCTGACTGTGAAACTTATTGAAGTTTTAATTTATTCAATTTACATACTCATCTTGCGCGTACAGTGGTGAAGCCTTCCAAAAACATTTTCATACCACTTATTATGGTAACAACTTTCCACAAAGCTTTTTTTGAATCGTGTAACAGCTTTCTTTCTTCCATTTATATTTATTAAAATTTAGAGGACACAGTTATTTTATCCCTGACCCCCCATGTAGAATGTCTAATCATTTCCCCCGTGACAAAGTGCCCACCCCTGTGTATATTATCTGTTATGTTGCGTGTGGTTTGTTTAATGTTGGTGTATAGTCATTGGTACACGGGATATAAACGGGTCTGTACCACAAGTGTTTAAAATGTATATTTGTATTTAGGCGCGAGAATTGCATAGCACTTCACGTGCAAGTAAAAAGTAATATGTGAGCACGGGGAATTGCACTTTATTAATTCACGTGCAGTTGTACCTAGACTCCAATTGAATGATTGATTAGCAATCCAGTCTTGGTACAGCTGCATAAAAGCAGCATGTTTTCACCCACCCAGGGTTGGGTGTTCGGTGAATGGAGAACGGGAGAGAGGAGGAGAAACCAAATTATTATACAATATCAATTGCTATTGCGTGCTGGTGGGACCAGCACGATACTTGTTTATTTAACTCACCGTGTTTGTTAGTCTGTCGATCTGCTCACCGTTTTTGTTAAGTGTTAGTCCATTTTTGTTTGTATATTTATTTTGGCGTGAAGTGCCGTGTTTCTGTTTGTTTGTTCAACCCTTTTATTTTACAATAAACCGGCGCAAGCAGGCGCCATCATCATTTCATTTCATCCTGTCTGTTGTGTATTTCAATCCTCCTGGGTCTGACGCCGCCCACTTCGGCCGTCTCTGTGACACCCCCTCACCATCGCAATTTCCCACAAACCCCAGTAAGCTATTGGCCTCTGGAGGACAAGGGGCAGCCTTGCAGGTGTCCACCCGAGGCCGCTAGGCATCTGGCTTGCAGGGTCTGCTGTAGTAGGATGAGGAGAAACAATCTCTGCTGGCTTTGCCTCCCTAAACCCATGTGAGCGCCAGTGCCAATGCAACTCTCCCTCTGGAATGCCCAGCGAAGACTGGTAACTTTGCACAGCCAGGACATGAACCTGCGTTCCTCTGAGTGTATGATTCACCCTGCACACCACGACGGCCCTGCTTTTACCAGGTGAGCCACTTGGGGACACGTTCTCCATGATATTTCAGTTTAGTTTTCCAGATTTTACTTTCACTTTGACTGGTGAAACCCATTTTTCTTGCCATCAGAATTAATGTATATGCTGCTGCATAAAGGTGGGGTCCTAATACCGACTACATATGGGAAATTGGATCAAAATGTAAAACATCTGTTTTTTGTTTTTTTTGCAGCCTTTACTATCCACTCCCCAACAGGAATCGGTAGTTGTCATATATGCCACTGAATTGGTATATACCTGTGATTATTTAACTGAAACCTCTATAATATTTCATCTGAATGTACATTTTGTAGGCTTTACTGCTACAATGGTAATGCAGGTGCTTGTTCGGGTTCAGCTACAGCTGTCTTGTTTGTCTTGCATAGTGTTCAGTTATGGCAAATGTCCTGGTTTCAGAGAGAAAGCCCATGTGGCCTGAAACAGATAATAAAAGTTACATACGAAATAAGGGGGGAGCTGAATGACAAGGGTTCACAGCTCTAGTTACTCTTTGATTTCATGTTCAGTATTCTGTATCAGACCATGGTAAAATACAGAGCCAGGACACAAACAAGTGGTTCTAAATGGTAATACTGATAATAATAATAATAATAATAATAATAATAATAATAATAATAATAATAATAATAATAATAATAAATAAAAAACACACAACTGTTTAATAAGGCTGTGATTCTATCAAGGATTTCTGGTGACATACACTGTAAATCACAAGAATGCTTGCGCAAGTACAGTTTTTTGGTGTATATTGGGCATAATGTATTTGAAAACAGAATACAACTTTCAGCACAGAGATTCTGCAATGAATTATTTATTGATTGCAATTGCAGATGATTTAATGAACTCTGATGGGCGCTCAGGGCCCGAGTGAATGATAAATTTGGCCGGATGCCTTGTCCGTGGGTGCTTGACGGCTACCTGTGCGAGCCCGTCTAGAAAAACATGAACAGTTACATGATGTGCTGGTTAGGGGTGGATTATCCTTCCAGAAAAGCAACCAAGTTTACAATTATTTTTTGTTCACATTATTTTGGGTGGCGGCGTGGGATAACTACATGTTTTATTACTAAGAATCAGAGCAGAACGTTCACTTGTTTTTTTTTTTTTTTTTTTGGAGGGTGGATTTGGATAACTTCCTCATCACTCTGAGGTTGAGGTAATTTGTTATTAAATTTATGTTGTTTAATATTTTCAAAGAGTGCTTTAGTATTTCCGTTATCCAACTCTTTCACAAAATTCTCCTAGTCTGCTCTGGATAAAACATTACATTTGCTGGCCATTGTTGTTTGTTTTGGTATTGACAGTGCTTTGTTGTTTTCATGTACTGGTGGTAGAGAGGTGGTTGAGGTTAGCAGTTTTATCATCAACCTTATTATACATGGGTCTTGCAGCACCACCTAACGTTAATATACATGGATCCTGCACCACCACCATGTAAATTATTATAAAACACTGAAGATAATAGGATAATTATTGTTCATCATGTATAATAATAATAATAATAATAATAATAATAATAATAATAATAATAATAATAATAATAATACAGTGTTATGTTTACATAATTGATATGGCCAAAGTGTATATTGTGTTGACTGAAAACAGCATTTGCCAATATTGGTTTGCTATATACATTTATATATGGACTAGTTATTTAGCTTTTCTTTAGATACAGTCAGCACTCGCATCTCAGCCTCTATAAAATTTAGACTTTAGTGACAGTTAAACGAGTGTAACACATATCTGATTATTTCATCTGATTCGACATGTATGTAGGTGAGCATGTTGTAACCTGCCCCCTACCACCCAAACAACCCCCTGCCCTCCACACACACACACACACACACACACACACACAGTTTGTGCAAAGAAAAAATATGGCTTGCGTTTGAGGAACTTTACACAGAGACGTTGACTCTTTCATTGAAATTTGTTAGCCCACGAGTTGGGGGAATAACACGGCAGTAAAAGACAAAAACGTGTCAGTTTTTTCAGGCAACACAAAAAAGATACAATGTCAAAAATACATAACTGAAAGGACTGTTTTAAAATAAGTATGCTTCCATTTAGATGTACTGTAGTTGGTTTTGTTGGTTCAGTACTATCATTTCAACAGAAGTAGTATGTTAATTCAGAACGACATGATTCTGAAAATATCACTTGCCAAAAGAGACAACGGGACATGCGAACTGTAATGCGGTATGTACGACCCAACAGCAAAATTAAATCAAAATGTTACCCATGCACACAATTACTTAAAACCTAAACGCAATGCAGTTTAGCAAAACAAAAAAAATAACAACAGTCTCCAGAATACCGTGCCTTTTCTCGTTCACTTTGTTTTTGGAGGAAGCGCCATGTAACTGCAGTGCACAATAAAGACAGACTGATTTGCCACCCCAGAAAAAAAAAAAAAAAGAAAAACAGCGGGCTGTAACGGTTAAACAAGTCATTTGTAACATTGATAAGATGGGCTTTGTATCAGAAAACTCGGAAATAGAGTGTGACATATACATAATGGGGATTGATTTTATTCTTAATATAAGGATGGAAAAATGTGATTGATGTTTATCTGAGTGTCGTATATCCGAGTGCTGACTTTAGTAGAGGTTAGTAGTGAACAATTGGAGAGTTAAGAAAAATACAGAGCATTATTTTTGTCAGGTGCATTAGGACAGCATGTTTAATAAAGGGATCCAACTGAGTTATCACTTATACTCTGCTTATCCAGGCTGTAAATTGTAAGATTCACACCTTCAGTTTTACCTGATATTTGACAAGAAACCATGTTACAGACTTTCATGCATGCATATTCATATGGGTAGGTGGCTTGTATGGTAGAGTTACTAGACCTGGTATTAAAGAAAATCCATAACCTGGATGAGACATAAACCTATTTGCATTGGAAAGCAAAACTATTAAGTTAAAATGCATATTAATTTGGTCTTAAAATAATTTAACAAATAGGTTCTTATATGTAATCCAGCCCCTCTGCATACTGGCATTTTGTATAATTCGCCATGATTTTGGGGTCCTGATTAAATCTTACTGAAATGCACAGTGTGATACCCTCTATGATCCAGAACCTGCCTACAGCATGATTTTTAAGTCTTATGCCCAAAATCATGTATTTCAAAACCACTATTTGTTTTACTCTAATCCAGCATAGTGTTTAATTCGGCACAATTTTCAGGACCCAAGCGATGCTAGATTGTACAGAATTGCTGTACTGTAGTTTCCAATAAAATCAGTAAAATGTAATCAGTACTACATTTTGAAAAAAAGTTGACCCCTTCTTTAATTTTTGTTTTGCTGAGCTTTAACAGAGTTTGTAAATCTATAAACTATTTGGCTAAAGTGACATAGTGACAAGCCTGTTTCAAAGGGAAGGAAGCTTGTGTCATTACAGGTGTACTGGGCTACTTTCTGATAGAGTGGAGTGCACGGAAGGCTAAACTATGAAAGGATGTACTCTATTGAAATGTGAAAGTAAAAACAAAAACTTGAAGATTATCACTGGGGAATACTGTTTTGGGATACAAGGAGTACAACATATTTTATTTTACATTCTAAATGATAAGCCTTGACAAAAAACTGTATGGAAAATTGACATCATGGCCAATGCTTGTGTTACTCTATTGAAACGCTATGTAAACAACAACAACAATAATTAAAAAAACTAAATAATAATAATAATAATAATAATAATAATAATAATAATAATAATAATAAACACATGTCTGCATCATTCTTTTAAAAAATACATCACACTCCACATTCCTTGTTATGACCACTGTACTACTTTCATTTTTCCACCTGACAAATACAAATAAATGCATTGCATTCAAAGGCTGTTTTCTGTTTATTGGATCTGATTAGTAATACATTTGTTATTGACCAGATATGGAGTGCTAGGCCCTCGAGCGCAATTCAATGACCTGCTCACTCGATTATTATGTACTGCACCCTCAATCCGTCAAGCTGCATTGAGTCAGTTAGGCAGTGTTTCAGAGTTAGAGCACATTTTATTATACATACATGTGTGCAACAATAAACATTCATATTGCACTGCATTAGACAAAATGTTTCTATGAATAATATTCAGAATGTACATGATTGCTTCCAGGTTGCTGAGAGGAATGACAGGGCCACTATATATGAACTTTCAAATAAACTGCATTGTTTTACAAAATATGTCATTTGGAATAAAAGTATTAACTATAATCAGCCAAAATGGTGTGATTCATTGCTTAATTTCAGGGTGCCAGCCTATAAATTATTTCAGTCCTGCCACAACTAATTTCAACAGCAGCAAGCTGGATGACAAATGAAATGTCCAAGTGTCTAACGTGAAAAGCTTCTATCTTTCTTTCATGGCTGGATATTACTTATTCTAATGATGTATAATAGCCTACAACTACACTTAACCTGTGTATTAAATGGCAGAAAAAACCCTGTGTACCATGTTTTTTTTTTTTTTATGATGAAAACAGCAAACCATTTTTTAACCCCGGAAACACTGGTATTGCTTATTTTCTATGTCTTTGAACAAGATGGTGTTTGTAATACCTAATGCCCATGTTACTTAATGCTGTGGGTATCTTGACATGCTTGGCCGACACATGAAATAATTTGCATGGAATCTGATTTTTTACGCAGCACCCATATGTAATTATAAATGGCAGTTGTTTCTGAGATGGAGTATATTACCCTATAGTTGAGCTGAAAACCTGATTTTATTCTTGTGCATAAAGTCTTGTTTCTGATCAGATTGTCACAGACAGTACTTATGTCCTGTGGTCTTGCTGTGTAAACTCTGCAACCTTCTAGTTAAGTGTCAGTCGCATGGATGAGTCCAATGGCAAGATCCATTTTCCGTACAGAATATAGGTGAACCTTTTAGTATGAATTGACATTCACAGTATGCATAGCAGTAAGAAAAAAAAAAAACTAAAATATAAAGTATTACAAAAATATGAAGCAAAAAAAACAAAAAAAAAAAAATAGGATGTTTTTTTACATGATTTCTAATGTAAGCAACACTTTGTTGCAGTATACATTATTCAATTCTTCTGACCACAGACAGCAATAACATAGTGCTGGTTCAGAATGCTAATGTTTCTATCACTGACCCTCAACCCCTATTATAATACCATGCACTAACAAATGTCAGTAAGACCACAATATGTATACTGTGCAGTAAATAGCAGAACAGAATTTTGTAAAGTTTTAAAAACTTAAAAGCAGAGTTGCTACAAATACACAGTAAATAAAATAATGAACTAGTTAATGTTAAGCGAATGTTTCTGAAATGGACCTGGAAGTGAAACGATACGGTACAATTGTTTAATGATCAAAGGGGGTTCAGCTCATTTCATGATCCATATTGTCCTTTTTTATATATATATAATCATAACAGATAAAATAACAAGCTACAAAAAGGGCATTATATAAAACAATAAATAAAAGGTTTGAACTCTAGGCTGTGTAAAATTTTACAGTACATTAATGAGTCCTGCCATAAATTATTTCTGGCAATGCATACACAGCTATACAGTCCAAACCTGACAATCTACAGCATCCTCTGTGTACACAAGTTCAGTATCTAAAGCTTTGTGGTATTACTGGTACATGCATTTTCAGATGGCTGTTTTTTCACCCCAATAAAATTGCAACAAAAAGTACATAGAAAGCACACATTTGATTTCATTGCACTCTAAAATCTACAATGTTTTTCACATTGTGCCATCTTTTAGTTTACAAAGAATTTCTATATAAAGCCACAACAAATAATATTATCAATAATGTTTCTGCATAATAATACCAGGTTTGACCTAAAGCAGCAGCTCTGTGAAAATCTCTCAGCCTAAAGGATTGTTGACATTCTGTTTGATTACCCTTTAAACAAGTGTATAAAATATTTTATTTAGTTTTATGTTTGCTTCCAAACCTGGATTAAATCTTATAGACCCCTTTTCAAGAACACAGGTTATAAAAAGCATGCAGGTTAAAACATACAATGTATGTACAGTAGCGCATGCTTTAATACCAACATGGTATGACAGAGCGAATGAATCCTAGCGATATATGAGGTTGCTGTATAACAGGAACGGTGTGCCCCGTACTGGATGGTTTGGCAGGAATGGGGTGGAGTCAAAATACTAGAAGTCATCACCTTAATACCGTAAGCGATGTATCAGTCATGGATTGGAGGATACGTGATTGTACTAGCTATCGAAGGGGGTATGACTAAAGGTATTTCAGGGGATGTGATGAAGCAATCTGTTCCTTTGTAATGGTTGCAAAAGATCTGTAAAGACAGACCAAAGTGAAATTAAAACTGTGCATTTGTATTCGTTTGTTAATCACTGTTGTTTTTTGTAATCATTAGACAGCTAACAACAGGCTGCACCAGTCACAAATAGCTGTGTATTCACCACCATCACAGGAGCACCACTAAAGTATGCAGAGCCGTGCCTGGACATTGTGTTGTATATTATTGTTTTGGGACTGAAACCAGGTATTATTTGGCTGTGCAAACTAGACATTGCTGTTATTGAATGGTGCCAACCTGCTTTCAGGAAAATAAAATAACTGTTTGCACCATGAACTCTGACTACGTGTTGCTGTTTAAGTACTTTATCAGAACTACATCTGCACACTGCAAAACACATTCACACATGGGTAAATAATAACAAAAAGATATGAGGGTGAAAAACAGCACAGAGAAACAGTGAAATATCCTGAAGGCACCAAAAGCAAACATGTATTGGTTAATTCCATGTGCAGCAGAAGTGAGATTCAGGGAGTTCTACTGCTTGTCAATATCCAAAATGTTCACCGCCATGACCAGATTATTTTGTTGGCTTCATACAAAAATCTACAATGGAGATGAGGATAATGGGCAATTACTAAGAACTATTAATAACAGAAAAAAAGCTGTTTTATCTATCTTGGAAAAATACATAGACTAAACCTTGCTTTAAAGCATTTATCAAAAAATACTATAATAGGAAAAAGATCGAAAATATACTGTCCTCATGAAGTTAGCTTTGGATGCAGCTGATTAGGTCTCCTGCCGCAATGCTACGTATTCCACTTTTGCCAAAGGGCCAGCTATTATTATTAACATCATTTGTCTGAATCATTACTCTGCACCTTGGTTCAGCAAACACTATGAAGATGGCATGGTAATAAATGACCGCAGGAATTTTTCCAGCTTCAGCCTGGTTCTATCGGCCTCCTCTCCACCGTCAGCTCCATCTTTCTGAGCCTCTCTCAATCCCCAAAAGGGACGGGGTGTCTATTTGTTTTCTGCTAGGTTACCACTCTGTCTATTGTTGTTTGCACTAAAGGGGACAAATTCAATTCATTCTTATGACATAAAAGCACTGATACAGTGGAAACAAAAAAAGATTGCCCAGGAGAAAACACAAAACAAAGTTGCTGAATATGGGCTAAATATGCAGCATCAAGACGTCTATGAAGGAGGTTTTTCAAAAAATTCTATTTTAGGTGCAGAACATATGTTGGTTATAGAGGTCAAAATAATTACATGAGCTTTTAATGGAAGAAATCATTGATCCAATTGTTGACATTTAAGAAGAAATCACTTTTTTTCTTGTGATGTGATGCTTAAAGTATATTATACCAAATAATTTGTATTACATTAAACGGGAATGTAACTGTCATACTGTTGCCATTTACTTTCATCCTAACATGAAATACTAACATACTGTTATTACAACCAATTAAACTTGCAGCATCAACCTGATTTGTGGAAATGCGTATCAACAAACAAGAACTCGCAATAAGCAGCTTTCACAAAGTGCAATCATACTTGTAAACACAGCAAACACTCAACTTAGCCATCTCTAATGTTCTTGGGCACTAGTTTTCTGTAGTTTCATTGAGTTTTGCATAATTATGATATTACTGTTCTATGTGAGTCACTGGGCCCAATTTTTCACTGTGGGCAAACCAGGGTTGCCAACCTTGAGGCAAATTGCCTATGTGATACATTTACTATGGTGGGGGCCTACAAAATATAGACCATTGTCTTTGTTTAAAGTCACTTAATTTCTGTTAAAGTCACTTCATTTCTGAAATTCCTTCCAGATTTGTAGTCAAAATATACTGGCCTTAAAGAAATACTCTATACTCTTCTAAAAAGACTCAAAGCGGATTGTGTGGAGCTGAGGGGGTGACATATCAATTGAAAAACTGTTTGTTTATTAAATCAATCACACACAAATGGGATACCCACATGTTAATTTACTGTCTCGCTATGTATGTAGAATTAACAGTTAAAAAAGCAACAGAAGCAATAAAATGCCATTTGGACACACTTTTTTTTTTAAACAGATGATTTAATGTGTCTGATTCTCATCATGTTGTAATTTTCCCCATTTTACATAATCAAATGTCTTCCTTCATAAACTTGATCAAAAGATATTCAGTTTTGACAGTTTGTGGTTAGCTTCTGTTGGCTAGGGCTGCAGCTTGTCTTAATAGTGTCGAATGTATCCTTTTACTAACATGGACTTTTAATGACAATTTAATGAATGATACATTCCATTTTCTTTATAATGCTTAATTATGCCAATAATTACCAATTGCTGAAACCTACTATTGTGGCAGTAATGGTATTTCAGTACACAGGCAGTTTGTGTGAGTCACGGTGTCTTAAAAGATCAGAGTTCCATCTGTCTTAGGTGAGCTGGAAATCAGGAAAAATGGCTGATTAATGTTCCATAGTGTTTTTAATTTTAGAGCTGCCTCTATGCATGCGATAATTTAGTGTTTCCCAAAACTCAATCGACATTCATTTTAACATGAGACCAAGTCGATGTTTGTGAATACTTTATATGTTTGGCTTAACCATCGGCCTTACGATAAAATATACCTATAACAGCTTGAAATGGTCGCATTGTTTGGAAAGCTGCAACACCAGAAGGTGTTTGCAGTGGACAATTATATTTTTGACCGACTTGGCATTAGAAATATGCATATTTCTCAGTCTTTTTAAAAAATTCACTCGTTTCCAAAGATTTGTAAATGCTGTCTTATGTGTACTAGAAAACAACGCATCATAAATGAAAAATGTATTAGTTGAAACAAATATCTTCACTGTTTTTTTTGGTTTTGTTTTTTGTTTTTTTGAGGACCTGGGTTGGAAACCATTAATAAGAAAAAAAAAAATATCTGCATTTTGTATTTACATTTCTCAATATTGTAGTAGGTCTCTAGTGTTCCTTCATCATGTTATAGTTCAGGAAGTGTTTCAGTATCGTGTTATACTTCTTGACCTCTTTCATTCAGTTGTCTCTTTATGTCTAACCATATTTATTTAAATACACTTATAATGCAGTCAGTTAAAAAGAATCAGGTTGTATCCCTGCTTCAAACTAGCTCTTAAGAAGTCAAAGCTTCAGTTGACATTGGAAGAAGTCAATAAATTCCAACACTCTCAGGTTCTAAATCACTTTCATTGTTGTGGGCAACTTCCTACAGCAGCCTAATGTCTCCAGTAGAGAGTGCAGTAATATGGTTGGAGTACACAAAACATATTTATTTGTATTACTATTTTTCAATTGTGTAACTAATAGGATTGCATTACTCTTAACACCCAATGTATTGTGCATTAATCTGTAGTAAATGCACCTTAGCCATCAAGGTACTGTTATTTATATTGCATACAATGTACATGACTCTGTTCTTCTTTTGTGAAAACCCGACTCTCCCAGATATGAGTTTAATAATAATAATAATAATAATAATAATAATAATAATAATAATAATAATAATTAGTTTGTTGACAACAGTAATCGCCCAAAAAGGATTAGAACATATAAATACACGGCTAAACAGACTGTGTTGCACATGCATATTTTATTTTAGTTCAAGTAACTGAAAAAATAGAAATCTTGTGAATCCCCATGAAGCTTACCATATGAACTGTCACATTAATAACACTATGCTCATATTCAAATTTTCTGTCTAAAGCTAAAGAAAGATTGAATACCCTGCTGTTGCCTGGCCAAGATTGAAGATGTGTCTCATTGACATTGTTAAAAGTTTATGAAAATATATGAATTCTCAAATGTCACTGGATACGCGCCTCCAACTCACTGCAATTCTATAAGAAATCACTCTTTTAATCAAAATGATTGAATACCATAAGGTTAGAGTGATCCAGTGATTTAAAAAAAGGCGTCACAGTTAAAACCCCAAAACGTGCTTTTTCTGCAAATCTTTGCTAAGTAGTACATACTTGCATTTTAAGGTGTTAATTTGTGCACATCATACTTAAAATTGATATCATGTAAAACTTCCATCAAGTTAAGACATATGGCAGAAAATATACATATGTTTTACATAACAGCTGCTAACTATGTCACATATGTAAACTTGATAACCAAAGTGACACATACGCAAATCATTTGCTTGTTTAGTAACAATTTGGAGATTTACTGTTCACATGAGGGCAAATTATTTTAAATGATAGGGCGGCCTTTGCCCTGTCAAAACTGGAATCAAATCTCATTTCAGTAAGTATGAGGTGTTTGAGGATGAGGGCATTTTCAAATAGTTATTGAAACAGATGGTGTTTTTTTGCTAATTCTGCCTCCGTTCTGAGAACCTGATGCCTTACATCTGCACAGAGTGAAATAAATTGTGGCACTGACAGCACGTCCATTTTCTTAAAATGTTTCAATCATTTTTACACCACATTCTTGCAAACATCTGTCGTTTGCAGCTCAGCCTTTTAGAAAGTCTTTACTTGCTCTGTTTTTTTTTTTTTTTTTTTACTGGTGCTTGACTTGTCATTTTATAGGATAAAGGATTAACCTATTTACAAAAAATAGTTTTAAAATTCAATATTACACACACACACACACACACACACACACACACACATACACATATATATATATATATATATATATATATATATATATATATATATATATATATATATATATATATATATAAATATATATCTTTGGAAACAGAAACAATATTGCTCTAAAATACATGCTCTATAAATGTCCTGAAAATGTTTTACAGTAAACAGAATATAAAAATAACAAATGAAAGAGTGTTTAAAGCTATAATTCCATCTAGCCTTTATGAAATTATATAGCATTATTATACACTTACTACCTATCTCTCATTAGTTTAAGCAAGCCTATAAAATGTTTCTTATTTCCCCATATGGCTATCATATTAGCCTTCATTATGTCCCTTGAATTTCACAACATTCTAAATAACAGTAGTGTATCTGCACTGCCTGATAATAGCCTGTTCTCTTTTACTTGCTTTAAAATGGGTATCTGCAAAGCTGAAATAAAATATGAATAAAACCTTCCCATATGTGTGTTCACCCCTTTAGAGATTAAGCATTCTTCTTGTTTTACCTTTAAAAAAAGAGTATAAAAAATACATTTTCAAAAGGTATGATTAATATTAGTCCTCAGGTAAACTCTAATCATATATGCAGGTAATAGGGCAAATGTAATACTACTGTATAACTTCTTTATATGAGTCTGAAATTACATGAGTGGAGACTTACATGTCTAATAAATGCAGGTGTGGCTTTTGCCCCCGTAGGGTACAGCAGCACATACTAATCGCCCCTATACAGTATCTAGAAGGCATTAAACATATTCACGTAAGAAAATTAGTGACAGTAGGCTGGCAACACTTTTAATGAATACTGTATTGAAAATTGAAGTACAGTACTGGTATTTCATCCAAACCCTTCAGACACATTTCTTTCAGACTCATGGCAATATTTCAAGTAGATAAATGCTAATATACCACTCAAACATAATCCACTTAGGTATAGCTGTGCCTCAAACAAGATTTGCTTCTGTCTAAGTGTGCATTATCATAAAATAAATTATGACTGAACACAATAAAAACTACTAAATGGGATCCTAAACCAGTCGAAGTGAGGGTTTACAGTGCTAACTGGACAGGACCTGTAACCAGGAAAGAGTTTAAATATGTATATTTTAATTATGTATCACACACTTTTGCTGCCCCTCACATGACTGATTAATTTGTTATGCAAATGAATCCTTGACGTATATTCTGCAATACCAATTAAATCTCGCTACTGCAAGTTAGTTTCAGTCACAACAGGAAATGTCGATCTGAAATACTTTGATAAGGGACTAATAGTAGGTGGTTGGTTGGCAGGTTCGTCTATATCCATGACTGCACAAGTTACGTAATGTTTCACAAAAACATGACATAACTCAATGAGCCACTACTGAATTCCATCCCTGGACACGCTGAAATAATTAGAGACAGTAATCTTCAATGGGGAGTGGTCAGACACCCCTCTGGAAAAATTGTATCACTTGATGGTCATATCACAATGAACCATTGGTCTCCTCGACTGGCCATGGTGATTCTATTGACACAACAGGTTTTTTTGTGCATGCACAGTGCAACTCCCAAATATACTATATAATCTGTAAATAAATGATACATCTAACTCAATGAATTATTATTTTCCACTCTACACATTGTTAAAATAAAGTGGAAATAGAAACATTTAGTATAACAGAACCTACCCCCCCAGACAACAGCGACTATCAATTACCTGCCTGCTTTTAAATATCTTGAGAGAGCATATTAAAAGTTCTAAAATAAACACTTGCTTTCCCTCACATCTTTCCCCTATTATTTTGATAGCTTAAAAAGACTGAAGAGGTTTCAAAATCTGTGAAGCCTGTCACATTACAAAAACATGTCTCTTTAAACTAAATGTGAAATATCAGTAATTGAAGTGATAAATCTAGTGTTTTTTTTTTTTTTTTTTTTTTTTGGGGGGGGGGGGGTTGCTAAGGTTCTTTTGATGAGAACTTCATAGTAAATTGGAAATTATTCTCTGCTGTTATACCATGCTGAAAAGCCTTTCCATTATCTGCCGTCAGTCATAGGAGACAGATAAATTACTCAGCTGTCAATCTGACCATCAAATAAAGGGTTTCTACAATTGATCAATAAAAAAAAAATCCACTGTAATACCTCCCTGTGATTGTTTGAATAAATCAGTAATGTACGTTGCTGTCTTTAACCCTTTCTGTGCTTGTTTTATCATGTCATCGGACCAAAGCTATTTATTTATTTATTTATTTATTTATTTTTAACTTTTTGCAGTATAAACTACTGGGTTGACAAATTGTCCAGTACCATATTTCTTTCCATGAAATCTCTTGCTTATACTGTTAAAGTACTATTTCAGGTTGTGCATTTTAAAGAACACTGGGTGTTCTCATTTCTCGAGCAGCTGCATATCACTTTCTTGATTAGATAAAGGATACTGACTGGAATCTTGTGTTCTATCGGTTTTATACAACAGCTGATGAAGAATAACCAAATAACTGAGTTGAGTGAAGTTTTCCTCAGGTCAGGTCATTCCCCAAGAGTAGCACATAATCTATTTCTACAACATGCTTTTAGCTCAGTTTTATTAAAATGTATTCTTGTATTGTGTATTATTTAAAGGACTCTTTTTTTATTCCTCAGCGTTAATACTCTGCAGTGTCCAGTAAAACAGATTTAGGAGATTTTTCAGACCATATAAGTAGGCAACTTCACAGTAAAATTATGGTAATCGATACAATAAGCTGGTGCTACATGTGTGACTCCTTGGTTTGTTTGTGACAACAGAGCAATGCATATAAATTAAACCTACACAATGTATTTTTAGGCGATTTACTTTGTCATCTTCGGCTGGTTTCAGAGACCCCTGATTAGTACTAGCACTGAATAATGTCCACTTAGTTAAGGTAGTTCAAGATCTAAGAGTGGTAATCTGGGTCTGTGAAACCAGCCACTTGTGTTGAAGACCAGGCTATTTTATAAAAGATGATAAAAGTGGAATTCCGCTTGAGTGCTGGTTTATAGTATCTGCAGGATATTCTAGGAGTGTCAGTGTAGGTTCTAAAAAGGATTACAAATATTATATAGGATTTGGTCAAACATGTTTTTTTTTTAATTGGGGGGGGAAGGGAACAAAAAAAACAGGATGTATGTTTATTTTATACAACTGCAGGTTATTTGCTCATATGTTTTAGTGAAAAATATCATTTAGTTTACAGCAGACACAGAAAAAAAAACCCCGACATACAGCTTATAATATAACAATAGCTATTTGGAAGTTTCCTGAACAGGAGTCGGTTGGTGTTAACTGACAGTGGTTAATACAATTGCAAATATAAAATTCACGACTGGAAAATGTAATGTTTTCTTTGCTACAGGCTAGTAAAGAAACAATTAGTGCAGCGCTCCCTACCATCTCCTGCAATCAATAAACTGCAATACTATTATACGCCTATTGACCAATTGATGTGATTCACCCTTACCCTTATCAGACAAACTGCAAAACTTGCTGAGGATTACAATTTCTTGCATGTGATCCTCGCCTTTCATTCTGAACAAATTTAGTAGATAGCTCTGCATATTTAACCACTCCATCAAGTAAAGACACTGTCCATGATTGGGACTGATATTCTTTTAAAACAATAAGCTGTGAATTGTACTCATTTTCTTAGTGGTTCACCAACTATGGCGCAGATATTTACACATGACAGATGGGATGAAAATCCTCTTTTTCTTTGGGAAGCTGGTCCAAAAAACACAAGTAATACTTTGTTTCTCATGTACTGTACTGTTTTAAAAGAATCACTTGAGGGAAAAAACAAACAAAACAAAACAAAAAACAGATGTCCAGTTGCTTGCAATTTAACAGTTATAACGTCTATATTTCTATGTACCAACATTATATACACATAATTAAAGCCTGTCATTACTAAAAAATGACCTCATTCGAACTAAAGACTATCATATACAGCTAGGGCCAAAGGTTTTGCATCACCCTATATAATTGACACATTTTGCTTCATAAAGTCAAATGAAACCTGCTGAATAATGTTACGTTAACATACCACTTTGCAGTTTTCCATATACTTAACTAAAAACTGACAAAAAAAACTAAGTGACATTATGAAATCTACCATGAAATACTATACTACAAGTATGGCTTCTGGTAGACTTTTGCGATATAATTTTGTATTTTCTTTGATTACATGATGTAAAAATCAAAAAAAAAAAAAATATATATATATATATATATATATATATATATATATATATATATATATATATATATTTTTTTTTTTTTTTTTGAATTTTGTTTGGGTAATGGAGGTTCTACGGTACTGTATACCCAGGCTTCTTGTCTTTCTAGTCACTGTTCTAGTATTGTATTGACTTTTGTGGACATCCAATAAAATAATAGCATGATACACATTTGGTTTTAGTTTTATTCTCAATGTCCCGATGTTACTGTATCGGTAATGCTAGTTTTATCCCACTTCTGCATTTTTGTTTGGTCTGTTCGACCCATCTATAATCTAGCTCCAGTAAAAAAAAAAAAATGTTTAGTAGATCAGAAGGATCAGTTTAACGAAAAGATTAATAATAAAAAAAAGAGAGAATACTGCAGCTTTAAGATAAAAAAAAAAGCCACCCTCCTCCTCTCCCTTCACGCCCAGACATACAACACAAATAAAACACAATAAAAATGAAAATTCAGGTGCAGGAATTATCCATTTCATACTGAATAATTATTTCTGTACTACCCGCAAATCCTCCCTGGTAGGCTCTGCATCTAAAACTCATCGAACTGCCAAGGGGTAAACGCAGCTCCATCCATCACACAGCCACTTGACAAATACATTCCATAATAGAAGTTTATTTTTATGGGAGGCTGAATCAAGGACTTTCCCATGCATACAAAAACTTGTCAAAGTTATTTATGTCTTGCTGAGACATGCAATATGTCATATCAAACTCCTATTTTCCTTCCAAGCACAGACTGTCAATACCTCTGCTGCTATCAATAATGTGGGACACCGCTGCGATAAGCCCTCAGGATTTTGAGGTCATTTGCCCATCCTAGCCTGCTGCCAGGAGCCGTCTCCAACTGCAGTGCAGCTGAGCAGAGCCTTACTTACTTGCTGAACACTGTGAGGTGTGTTCAAGATAGATGAGAGAAGGCGCGTGGATCAACCAACAGAAAAATCACCGGTAAAGACGTGCGCCTTGACCAAAATGTTTTTAATACCTACACAATGGAAACAAACCTAACCCCCATACAGGTACATTATTGTTACATGGTTAGTACAGCATTAAAACTGTAGACCAGTCCATGACCTTGATACTGTATCTGTGTTGGGGGGGGGGGGTAGCTGATTACAGCAATGTGCAGTAACGAGATGATTAGGTGCCAACTCTTCCCTCGCATGCAAGAAGGTGGGAGTAGGGCCTCAGGGTTAACACAAGGTATTTAAAATTAGAAATCTCAAAATCACAGTGGAATTATTAATGTTTTACACCTGCTTCACCGGCAGAAATCTAGTAACTAACAAATAACTGAATTTAAGAAAACAAAGCCCTTTTTCCTACTTCCTACTAATTTAATTTAAAATTTAAAACTTGATAGCAATTGTATTCAATTAAAATCAAATTTTAGGACAACAAAATCATATTGGATTTAATTCACATGATAGAAACCAGTTTATAGTTATTTGCAACAATTAATTTCTGCTAAAAAGGGTGTGAATACCATAATATTTATGGGTGTGTAGTATACTTAGATTAGCGTATTATAATTATACAGTTTATTTCTGCTCACAAGGTGCATAAATTATGTAATTCTGATTAATGTTATTTACACATGGGTTGAAGTTATATTGTGAAAATGATGCTACTATATCTCTATATGTCTTGGACTGTGTTTAAATGAACTAAAACCGTCACATTTAAGGTTAAACTGTTACAGAACAACCTGCAGTGTTTACAAGAAATAAATTACATTAGCTTGACTGTGTCCCATGTTTCCTTATTGCAAAATTATATTTTTAAACATATTACAGACTCTCTTGAAATTTATAATAACACATAACGAGTCATAAATCAAACAGGGGGTGGACAAAACAGGATACAGCGAAAGTAATGTGTTTCTTGTAAACACTGCAGGGGGATCTGTAATATTTCAAATCAAGAAAGAGTGAAAACATTTTTTAAAAGCATTCACTTAGAAATATAAAGCACAGTTTTTAAGTTTACTTAATAATGACACCTTTATCATAGCAGACTTTCTAACAGTGAAGGCTGCAGCTGACACATCTCGGAAGCTGTGATGTTGCACTACAGCATTACTAATAAAACAGTTCAAGTAAAAAGTGGGATCTGAATGTTCAAGGAATCCATCAGGGAACTTAAATATCTTTCAACCCTTTCTTTACAAGAACATATACCAGACAAACACAGGCACAGCTAGATCCAGTTATTCAGACAAGCTCAGCCAAAACCATGTAATTGACACATTATAGCACTGTTTCTGTCATTAAAGAAAAAAAAAATGGGTTGAGTTGCTTTTCTAAATTCTGGCTGTAGTCATACCAGTCTCTTTGTCAGAGCCCTGTCTTGCTATTACTTCACTGGACTCAAAATGCCCACACAAACCAGACAGTAAAAAAAGCATTACAATCAGGAAAGGGAATACATTTTAAGCAGAGGTTTATTCAAAATGGACTTGTTAGTACCAATAAAAAACATTTTCTGTGGAGTAGATAAACTTGATGAATACCATGAACATATACCAAGCACATTTAAACTGTGCGGCTGTGTAAAATGAGGGCTACACCCTCATACTCCATCATGTGGCTTGAATTTAACCCAGATATTGTGTCTAGACTGTTGAAACTGGGGGATTGCTAAATGTATCGTTAACAGAAAGTGCTAGGTAGTTGTCTGCCAGCATTCTTTTAATGTGATTTACAATCTGTGCCAAACCACTTTTCTTTAATTCAGGTAGTTGTTGTGTACCCTCCAGTTAGTGGGTACCATTTATTAATTACCTGTGTTCAATACCATCTGTTTTCAAGTCTCAGATCCAATTGTTTTGTTTCAGTTCCAACCCAAGAACTTTTGGCTTGAAGTCCTTTACTCCAGTCACTCACAGGTAACCTCTGTTTTTGGTTTTATCCTGAACCAATAAGAAGTATATTCACCAATGCCACCGACTGGTTGAATAATGTATAACAGCTAATTACAATCATTGGAAAATACAGGCAGACAGTGGAGAACAGGGGAACAGCTCTAAAGCTTATCACTGTGTTTATAGGGGGTTCAGTTGTTCAGTTAATCTGTGGCACCACTAATCACATCACTTTGCAGAAGGGAATTTTTTTTTTTAAAACAAAGTTATTTTTGGTTTAAAATATACAGTTATAATCCCTAGACTTCTTCCCATGGCACTAACTGACAAGATGGTCTTTATCTATCAGAAATGAACTGATTTCTCAGGGATTATCATTTAAGCAGTTGATTGATTACCTAATTGAGTTACAAAAATGATAACATCTCTGCACAGTTCCAAAAAAACAGAAGCTTATACATTAACAAATTAAATTGGGCCTTGTGTACTATATGTAAACTGGTGGATTTATATAATAATATGTGTTTTTTTTTTTTAAACAAACCACTCAATTGCAATCATAAAATAAGAACTAAAACATTTTAGTCAATGTCTTTCCCTTTGTTCCAATAGATAACATCAGTATGTAACACTTGAAAAGGTCACATACTATTAAATCTAGAATACCATCCTGAAAGGGACATACAACTGCTTCAAATCTACATGAAAGGCTTCAAACTAATCTTTTTTGGATAAGGGCCAGCAACAGCAAAAGCAAAAATGCCCCATTTTCCTGGAAAAAAATGAGGGCTGTCATTCAAGATGACTGGCAACCCTTTTTTTCTCAAAAAAATACTAATAAATTGGGTTTCAGCTAACCAGTCTAATGCCGACAACAAATTCGATTATGTTCTGGTAAACTTGAGAGCTGTCAGTCAGGATGACTGGCAGGTTCACTCCTTGCTTGTAGCAAATGAAGAGATAAAATTAAGCTCTGATGGAAGAAAATGAATATGATAATTTCAAATGCTGCAACAGCTTCAGGATTTTAACTAGTTATGTTGAAGCTCATATTAAAACTTCATGACCATACATGCTAGAGGCTCTGCCGGTTCCTGACTAGGTAGTGAGATTGTGTCTGGGCATACTTTAAACCAGTTTCCGTTGGGTGTGGGGGAACTGTGTTCTTTCGTGAGACCTCCTTTAAATGAGATTCAAGAAAACAATCCTACCTGCTTGTGATGTTAAAGATACCTAAAATCAGAGTTACCAATTGGTGCTAACGTGTTAATATTTTTTCATTTAAAATAAAATGTTGTATTTATAAAGTCTGAACCACCAGGGAATACACTGATGAATTTAACAGGGTGCTAATCTATTATGCATAATGAACCTTGCTAAAAATAAATAGATAAATAAATAGATAAAGAACAGGCAATATATAATATATATATATATATATATATATATATATATATATATATATATATATATATATATATATATATATATATATATATATATAGTAGTCTCCACACCTTAGGAACACCTTCTAAGGGAACACTTTGCCAAAGGGAACACCCTTGTGGTGAAACAGATTTTCCCATTGTAAATGCTCCGGCTAAAGGAACTGGAACTTTGCTTAAAAGAATACCTTCTTGGCACTGATAGCAATTTGTTCACAACGGATACTGTACTGTTTGGTAACCTTTTCAAAAGTGGCTTGTCATCGCGAGAGTGTCTTGAGGCACACTGCTTGCTTTATTAAATCTTTCCAGAACCGCTGTCCTATCATTGACTTGTTTTGTATTCTGATTTCCACAAGTGCACCTCATTGCTACAAAATGGCATGTAAACAAACGACAAAATGCGGTTTCTCTTGCTACAAAAAGTTGGAAATTGTTCAAGCTCTTGAAAAAAAAACAGAATCAGACACAAGTCGCCAAGCAATTTGGTGATTTGCGTTCTGTTAAATAATGCATATTGTATATTGCTGCTGAATTTTTTAATGTGTGTAGGAGTGCTGTGTTAACACTAGAACCACCACTGCAGTCATTTTGAAGGTCTGAGGTTTTCAAATTTAAATTAATCTGCGTATCTAAAAGTTATGCGGTTGTCCGTTTATGACTTTTCCTAAATACATGTATTAAATACCCTGACGGTGTTTGAAAGGCAGGAAAAGTAAAGAAGTTATAATCCCACCCACCTAGAACCGCCAAAGCTGTCATTTTTACTGCCTTTTACAATACGTTTTTATTTTTAATATAACCTACAATTTCTATTTTATTTTTTATTTTTAGCCTGTTGTTATCTCTACCCCCACTGAGTTTACAGCAGTATGTCTTTGAATAGAATATGGCTCTTGAAGTCTAGACATGTGTTATCCAAAGATTTATTGTAATCCTATCAATTCCTTTGAGGTGGCATCTGGCTGTCTACGTGAGCATATACAGCGATTGATATGCTTACCGCTTTGTCCAAAAATTATTCTGATGCAGAGGATGTGAGTGGTCACGACAGTGATGAATCCTGAATTTGTGAAACCGAAGTGCCACTGAAGTCCCACGACCCAGGTGTAGAAGAGGTCGTGGCAGAAGCAACAGTCCTGGAGAATCCTCTGCAGTGTCAGCCCCATTGCCTGTATCATCTCCTGCAACCACTTAATCTGCAGCAGTACCAAGGACAGCAACTCCAGCTGCATTGCCAGCAGGAACAGGCATTCAGAGACTGGGAAGGATGGCACTATTTGGGAAAGTATAAATCCCAGTGTTGACGCTGTGGGAACCAGGGCTGCACAAAAAGGTTTTGACTGAACCTCAGGCCTCACGTAGTACGCAAAACGCGACATCAATAGCACTCACAGTGCTCTTCACTTATTGATCGGTATGCGAATGCTACATCACATTCAACACTGTACTGTAGCAAAGGCACATAGGATACAAAATGATGATTCCTGGGCAATGTCGTTGGAGGAATTAGAAACTTTTATTGCAATCCTGTATGTTCATGGAGCGAGCATACCATTTATATTTTTTTTTACTTCACTGCAATTGGCAAGAGTCAAAAAAACAAAAAAAACAGCGTAGTTGGAACAATGAACAGAGCATGAAGAGAGTTTCCACCATTTGCGCAAAACTTGCAACCACAGCTGTACTCCAGTACAATTTTTAAACACAAGGACTATTCTATGCTAACTGTTTAAAAGCGCAAGCCGAGAAAGAATGTAATTATTCTCAGCTCCCTTCATACGTCAGATACCATTGGGACATTTCTACAACGACACAAAGTACGGAGTACAGACCAGATGGCATGTCAGAACTATGCGAGAGTCAGTTCTTGCCGGTGGCCAGTTGCTGTATTTTACAATGTACTGGACCATCAATTCCTTCATTTTGTACAAGGAATGCACCGGGGAAAATATCAGTAGGACAGATTTCACAGAGCTTCGGCAGAAACATTTTGATAAAAAACTGCAAAGCAGCAGGCAAATGCAGTTTAACCTGGATTCAGTGCTGCACCCAGTGACACACGCAAGAGAAAAGAATGCCAGGTAGCTAAATTCAATTCTGATATCTGTGCCCAATGTGAAAGACCAGTATGTGGTAAATGCACAGGAAAAGTTGAGAAGCATTACATCTGTGTGGACTGTGCTACTTACGTGCTACTTTGAAGTCTGTTCCCCTGAAAGCGCATTCATGCTACATAATGGGAATTGAGCTACTTTCTTTTTTTATGTTACTTAAAAAAAATGTTTTTACAGCTTTGTATGTACATATACCTGTTTACACACCAGTTTGTTTTAAAATTGTTATTTTATTTAATTTTCATTTTTTGAAGTATTGCTTGGTAAGTTAGAAAATAAAATAAAATATAAAATAAAATGTATAATGTATAATTATTAATTTAATACAGTGTTTCGGCTGTGCAGATGTTTAATATGACGTGCTTGAATAAAACTTTTGAGTTGTATCCGACAGTTTGTCTTTCATTTAAAATATTGATGATGTTTAAAATGTAACGGTCATAATGACTGCTGGCGGCGGTTCTAGGTATGAGTATAACCGCAGCAGTTCTAGTGTTAATTTAGTTTGACAGTTTATTAAAGTTAGTTTGTCTGTCATTTTATTTTTAAACTTTATTAACGTACACTTGCCTATTGCTTTTCTTTTACTTATTAATTTCATTGCAAATGATGATGCATGCACATCATGATAACTAATACACATGTATTTATTTATTTATTGATTCATATTGTGTCTGGTGGCTAACTCCATCTTAGAGAACACTTCAACTATAAGAACACTTCACTTGCTTCCCAAGGGGTGCTTTCTTAACCAGAGACTACTGTACTACTCATATGAAATATTTAAAGTGACTTAGGAGAGTTTTTTCATAACATTGGTTTATTTGAATTATCAGCTACTGCTGGTGGGGATCATGCCAAGTCGAAAGTCATTTTTTCACTTTCAAAAATGCAGGGCAGGGAAGATAAATGTGCATCTTACATGAGTATTACATAAATATATTTAGGATCTAAAAAGAATTTGCCAACCTTACTAACTGAAATGTGATTATAAAAGTACTAGAACTGTGCCAAACGAACACTGCAAAAAACAATCAATTTTAATTCTAAAAGAAATAGGGTTTTGCAAAAAACAATATTCTTATTTGGACCACTTCATACAACATGCTACATTAATAAATGTGATAAAGCACCCTGACTAAAGTCTCAAACCTACTTTTTACAACACATTTGTAATATCATCATAAGAGTATGGGATAATTCGGACAAAACTGTTTAGGTTGTGTTTTCTTTCTAGGATGTTCAGAATAACAGACAAACAAAAACAAATTGTTGTATACTTAAAAAATACAAACCAGGCTGAAGTGCAGCAAAATAAGGAAACAGCTGCAGTATATACACACACAAGAAAACATACTAACATCAGTCATGGGAGCGGCTAAGTCCCAAATGCCATTTCCTATGACTTTTCTGTAAAGTGGTTAACAACACAGCCAAATGGGAAAGCCTGTACAGGCAGACCAAGCAATCTGTAATTGTTAAGTACTAGGAGAGGGGCTGAACCTGATCATTCATTGAATTGTTGACCTGATGGGATTCATGTAGCTGGTAATAAATTGGTAATCTAAATTAATTCATTCAAGCAGAAATCGATTTCGTAACTCCTTGGGAGCTTGTAATAAAGCTTACCTCCTGCTGCTACCTGCATTCTCTGTTTCATAAAGCTGCTTGGAAACAGCTGGATTTAGGTGACCCATCAGCTCATTAAATCTGTTACATGCTCCCTTATGGTAAATGATATTAAACTGAAATGTCCTCATCTTTATTTTTTCTCTTCCCCTCCCTATCTAATTTTATGACAGAAATAACCTAATTTGTAACATGAAATAACAATCTCCTTGGTTCGCTTTGCCTTGTTAAGGATATTTTAAGCATTCTTCATGCAGCACGACAGCACCTAAGGGAAAGGTGCTTTACAAAAACTGCAACTGTGTACTATAAAGACACAAGAGATATAAGTAAAGGAGGAGATAGCGGTGACAATAAATGATTACCTTTTCCGGGCTGTAGCTTTGTAATAAAGGGGCGGATTATCAATTCACAGGTTTCTACAGAAAGCAATTTTTTTATATAAAGCGATCAGAATCAGGGGGAAAAAATACCATCTGTATTCTGTAGCTGTGAAAGCAGAAATTTCACAATGTCGATTAACCATGAGGAACCGCAACAGTAAATGCAGATCTCTCTGCTTTATTTTTTCATTTGGTTTTGTATTGTTAACATTGCAATTACAGAACCATAACAAAGAGCTGGAGAATGCGGCAGCTAATTCAGCAATTAGGTGTGTGCAGAAAAAAAAAGAAAAAAGAAAAAGATTACACAACCTAAAAATACTTAATAGTTTTGTCATTATAACCTAACATCCACAATGTATAGTATACTCACATTCCTATTCTGCCATTTCAGCAGTGCTTAGTCTACTGTAGACTGACAAATTAAGGGCCAATTAACACAAACTGTGGTGGTGTTCTTTTGGCAATTGTCCATTAAGGCTGATGCATCAAACAGCCTTCAGTTGAAGACAAGCTTACAGGTATGGCAAATCCAAGCCAGACACAAACCCGTACAGAAGTAAAACTGTAGCTAATGACAAACCAACTGTAGCCTCCAGTTACCTCTTTTTACACCCTTGCCTGGGTGTAATTTATATCTTTAAAAAAAATAATAAACTGCAGCAAGCCAAAGAACTATGGATTTTTTTTTTTAGGTTTTTTTCATTATTAACTGCAGGATTTTGTGTACTACATCTGTGAACTGATCCTATATTCTGGGAGGTAATCGCCAAGTTATAATAGAAAAAAAAATGGAAATGGTTAATTTTTAATCACTCTCCAAATCTGGATGCTTTATTTTGACATTCTATGAATTAATGGCTGTGAAACAAGGATTGTTTAACCAAAAGCATACTGATAAGATCAATACGGCTCAGGCTAAAGAATATAATAAACAGCAAACATACAATAATTCATTGTCTGTATACCTTAGTAATACAGTCAAATACTACTGTACACTTTACAGCACCACAAAATGCAGACTTTATATTTCTAGTTAAAGTCAAATGAATGGCATGTTAAAGGACCATTATCCTTCATCTCAATGTTCAAATCTATTGCACTTTTATGAACATCAAGTCAAATGAACACATGTATACAAGACTTATTTGATAGAACATGACCACCCTCTTGTCAAAACAGTCCCAGTAGTGCTTGCTTAGCACCTGTTTCCTTTTTAATATAATTTTATATGGAAGAAAAAAATACTGATATTACATTTGGCATAATTAAAAACAAAATTAACAACGGTTTTGAATTGTGTCACTGGAGAAGACATCAGACCATTTGGTAGCAGACCCTATTTGGTAAAATTTTCCACTGACATCACATCATATAACCTCAATGACTTCTGAAGTGACATGTTGCACAATGAAGGGGCCCAAAAATCTCTCCCAATGCTCAGATTCGAAACAGATTTGTTACCTGAACTTCAGGCTAAAATAAAAAAGAAGTGTATGACAGGCTGGTCTTAGAGAAGCAGGGACCCAGAAAGCTGGGTTTAACAAGCCGTAATACGTGGGTGTGTTCTGCTTTCTCCCACCAATCGTCTAACTGAGTGAAACCAGGTAATCACTTTGCTATGAAACTAAATAAAGACCTGATAGATCTCCTGGGTTACACTTGGCCCACACCTTGCCAAGTCAGCAGCAAGCATATTAATACCTCCACCCCCCAAAATGAATACAATAAATCTGATCCCAAACATAAAACATTTTTATAAGTAGGAGTTTTAATTTCATGATTGCCACTGCCTAAATTTGTGCCGGTATTGTACATTCATATCCACCATGACAATAATTTCATTTATAAGCCTGTTGTTCCATTTTTAAGCATATTCTCAAAGTAATTTATTTTACATTTTGTATTTAGTTTATTATGATTAATGACAAAAAGGAACAAACCAGCAGGTGTGGTTGTGTTTATAGTAAGATGCTAAAAAAACATACATATTACGCATTATTACAATAGGTATGCCACTGTCAAGATAAAAGAATGCTGGTGTAAGATCCTAACCAGCAAAAGTGTAATAGGATAGTCCTCAATGACAGCCTGCAGGACCCTGTCAGAAATGAAAGCATTGTGTTAAATAGGGTGACGAGTGATTTGATAGCTCATCTATCTTGTTCAGAGGATTCTGAACATTTTTTGACACGCCATATTGTTAGGTTGGAACACATGCATTTGTAATACCCAATCTGCTCTCTGTAGCAGTTCTTTGTTTTATACTGGGAAAAACTCCCCACTGATTTTCAGGTTGCCCCTATCAAATAGAATGTTCAGGATCTAGGGATGTATTCCATCAAATACAAACAAGATTTCACAGTACCACTAATGAATGCTGACTTTGTGACTGACAATGGAGTGAAAACACCTTTCCATAATGGTGTTAAGGCATATGTATAAACAAAGCGACTAGAGGTCTGGAGATTAGCTGGTTTAGCAATCAATGATGTGGCTGACTTTTATTCATCACTTACCTGTTCAGACAACATACTAGGCGTTTGAAAAAGCACACTCATGGATAGACAATGAACAGATTACACTGTACAAGTTCATTCTGAGGCTTTATTTTAAATAATAAGCCATTATGCATTCATAAGGATTGCATAAAGGCCAAGGAAAGTTATTTTTTGCCTACATGACAAAAGTGTTTCCATGCACTCTGCATATATGTGAATCTGCCACACCCTTTTTAGTGCTAATTTGCCCTTTTAGACTTAATCTCTTTTACAGTGGCTTTCTTCACCATTTAATTAGGCCATAGGGAGTAAAGGTAGACAAATTCAGTCCGTCCCTCCTGAGTTTCTTTCACAGATTGTTCCCTTCAAGGATTTTACTTCTGTCACTGAAACCAGACCAACTGAAATGCTAACAAAACATTGCAAAGGATTAATACCTTGAGATTTCCTATGACAAGCCTGTCTTTCTTTTCCAGCAAAAGACAGGGTTTTCAGAAACATATTCACTGCAGCGTTGGTAATGCTTATACTGTATATATCTTAGTGGCAATCAAGATGGAGTAAATTACAATTAAAATGATTTCACTTTAACCTAAAAGTTTTTGTTTATTATTTAGTTTTGGAATATCTATCTTTCTTCATCTAATGTAATACAATGTTATATACATAATAACTTGTTTCCTCCTTTTTTATGAAATACATGATGTTGCATATGAGCTTGATCTGTCTGAAGAATTTAATTATTATTTAAAACACAATATTCCAAAAGCTACTGATATACTGTAAATAAATGATTGTTGTTTGGTTTCTGCAGCTAGACAGCAACAGGAAAAGTAAAGGTGGTGTACCCATCATCTAAGTACATCGAATAGGTTCTTACAGCTAATAGGCAACACACTGATTACAAGCCACTAGAGTATTGGGTCAAATTACAACACTGATGAATTGCCAAGGGATTCAATTAACAAAATAAGAGCATCTTAAGGCTTTAATGATGGTAGCAGAATGAAAGAAAGTATCTGGCAGGATCAGGAGTGTCCTGTTGAAATTTAAATTACAGATTATTTGAATAATTAACCCGTGATCATTAAGAAGTTTGTTGCCTGGTCTGTTTTTCATTTTTGCACAACAGGGGATGACAGATCAAAGAAGCTGAAGTGACTTCTCATACCACGACTTTAGGATTTGGTGTCAATCAATACTATAGGTTACTATGTAAGAGGTTTATGATCTCAGGCCTTCTTAAGTAAAACAGGAGGTCAGTGCATGACAAAACATATTGCAGTAAGTGGCCATGTTCTAAACTTTCAAAATACACTGCCTCAACTAACAAATACTTTTACAATAGTCCGGATACATTGCTCGGCATCTGCAAGGTACTCCCAATATAAACCTACCGAAATGATCACACTGACGTTGGCTATATCTTTGGGCTGCTATAGTTAAAAATAACCTTAGGGAGAGTGGTATAAATGACTAAATGTAGATCCTTTTGTATCCCTTCATAGTGACTAAATACAAATTATATTCTAGTTGTTGCACAAGCCTAAATTACAAAAACTATGTTTATTTAGATAGACTGTTTACTTACATCCATACCAAATTATATTGCATTGCTTCCATCTTCCACTGTTAAAATTTGTTGTTTCCATTGTAAACAAATCCAGATCAAACTGCTTTGAATTGAGACTGTCAGTTACAGTTAAGACTGAAGGTTGGAAAAATGTCTTGTTCAGATAGATTAACTTACCTAATGAGCAACAAATGCAAAGGACACAAGAGGAGATACCTCGGACTGCATGAGAAATACACAGCTATGTCAAAAGTTTAGCAGCACCCTATAGAATTAACTCATTTTGCTTCATAAAGTCGAATGAAACCTGCTGAATAATGTTCCGTTAACATATTAAATTATAAGTATGGACAAAAGTTTAGCATCACCTAGAATTTTAGGATTGAGACATAAAAATCAAGAAAAAGACAAAAGAAAAAACAAACAACAACTATATGAACATAAATTAGATACTTTATTTAACATCATGTAAGCAAAGAGACTACAAAACAATATTCCAAAAGTCAATGGAAGCAATAATAGTTGTACAGTATTACATGTTAGATTTGGAAATTACACATTTTTCCATTGTTGTAACTTTTTCATTAAGTATCTGAAAAACTACAAAGCGGCATGTGATTCAATATGTTAATGTAACATTATTCAGCAGGTTTCATTTGACTTTATGAAACAAAATGTGTTATTTACATATGGAGATGCAAAACTTTATATTAAAATGAGTTGAGTGAGATTTACTACCTGCTTTCATGATGCTTATGGAAACACAGCCTAAGAAAAAGCACATACCTATACTCAAATTAGTAACATAAAAGCAGTGTTTCTTATGTGTTTTTTATCTGTACTTTGTAAAATAACGGAACCTTCTGAACAATGCCTGTTCCACCATGTCCATTGAGTGAAACACTGCAGTATTTACCAACAAAAAAGGGGTTTGCTTTCTAAAACAACATCTTATATATTTGTTCTATGAGCTCATCACCAGTAAGCAGCAGACTGTGCTGAATAATGCTAGGTAGCTGGTACATCAAACCTGGAACTATTTACAGTCTGTTCTTGCTAGAGTAAAAGCCCATCTCTTCAAAACACAAAACAGAATAAAGGGAAAAAAACACCACTATGCTTACCAAAAAATAAAGCAGCATGTGTGATAAAAATAACATGCAATGGCTCATAGTGAATCCAACTTATCGTGTTTGTTGAGCCAAGTCATTATGCAGCACTTCTGAGTAATGCGGCCTGCCTCAATTTACTGGATAACTTAGAGATTTGCTATCACCCTCTGCATATCCTCTCATTTACTTTCTGCTAGTGAAGTCCCTGAGGAATACGCTTCTGAATTGTTTGATCTAAAATGTAATATTTAAACCGATTTTATGTGTGATGTATGCTTATGAACAGTTTTTAAAACAAACATTTCTCAACAAAATTCTAAATGTTATAACCCTGGTTCCCTGAAATAAAAACATAACCATTGCCATATGGGTATTTATCTCTAAAGATCTGAAACTTGAATAAGATATAGCAAAGCTACTCACAGAGCCTGTGACGCAGTCATGGCCAGCCCCCAAGGGCACGAAGGGACTGCCTGCACAGATCTCAGTGTCATTTTTGCTGCAAGCCTGGTTAATGGTTATAATTCTATTTATGGAAACCACGGTTATGATAATAACCTAACGTTCCTTTTCAAGTACGAAATGTAACCATTACAGAATGGGTGAGTGTACCAAAGCCGTCTCAAGGGCAGTATTGCTGAATGACTAGAATGCTACAAGGCTAAGCTGAGAGCCTGCCTTGTGCATTACCATACAGAACCCCAGTAACAAGTAGCGAAGAATCGTACTGCTATGCCTGTGTTGTAGGGGTCAACCGCCCTTAACACTAGTTCCAAAGCCAGGGTTTTGAGGATCCACAACATTCAGTCTGTAGAACCTAGTAAAGGTATGGGGAGTAGCCCACACCACTGCATTGCAAATGTGCTTGACAGATGCACCCTGGAATAAAACTTGCAAAGCTCACTGACAAAAAATTGTTCAAACTGCCTCCTACTTTTCGTCCGGTCAACATAGTAAGCCAGGGCCCGCACTGGGCAAAGCGTATGGAGCTGGTCATATTAAGCAAGAAAGCCACTGAGCAATAAATATTCCAGATCAGTTGAATGCATGGGTTCAAATGGATGCTTCATGAGTGCATTAAGCACGTTTAGTCTCCAGCGAGGAATAAATGTCATTCTGCACTAAGAAGGACCTGGAGTAAAACCCTTCCCCCAACTGGAGGGTGTCTATCATATGACTAGCCCGTTTCTGCAGCAGAGCTGCTACCTCCTGAAACACCACAGAAGCATCTTGCGGGTCCGTGACTGATGTTGTAGTCATGCCATGAAAGGGAGGGGGACCATGCTTGAACTGCCGGTTTGAGTGGTAGGAAGCACCCAGATATCCGTGGTACACTGATGCCAATATACCAGACGGCTCCCTGAAAAAAGGGCCCTGAGCCTGTGGCAGCAAACTCCTAGGGCTGCTGTTTGCCTTTTAGCTTGGCCTGAAGCTTCTGTCTCTGTACAGGGTGGCGGAACCTATTAAAGCCTTCGTGGTGAGCAGTCAAGGGCCGGTTCCAAACATCACTTCTGGCAGCAGGCGCAGCCAGCTGTGTCGGCCTTTGAGGCAGCCGGGGTCTAGGGCGACAGTTTGCCGCTAGTTTGCGGACTGGAGGTGGTCACTTGGGAAGCAGACGAACCAGCTCCATTGTGGATTCCCGCATGCAGTGAGAGATGCCCTGGTGTAATCGGGGCATCCAATGGCGGTGCTTTGTCCCCGTCAGGCAAGCATGCCTGGGAAAGCCAAAGCTGCCTACCTGTTGAGATTTGATACACGGAGCAGGTTCTTATTAACCAGGCAAAGCTCATCCAGCTGTTGTGGTGAGTGTGGTGAATGATTAAGGTCAACACAGAATCTGGAATGGCTCAAATTGCTATGAAATGGGAATCTTATTTCCATCCTTGAATTGTTAATTTTTGTACAGCTATGGCTGACAGGTGACAAGGGTGTTTTTCCATTTTTTTACACCATTTTGACAGTTTTTTTTTTAAATGTTTTACTTTTTTAATTTTACTATAGTAAAATTACTTTTACTATAGACTCACCTGTTTGTATGGAACCACCTAGCAACAATCACCATGGATGTGAAGTCACCCTAAAGAAGTGCATAGAATAAAGCAAAGGCAGAATAATGCATACTTGAGACAAACAGGTACATGTAATTATACTTTTATTCATAATCTCATCTCATTAACTTACTCCAATGTTTATCGTTCATTTTTATTGTCCTTTCGCTATAACGAATCCCTTGATATAATGAACAAAAGGCTGGGACCCCAACAGGTTAATTATAGCGGCGGTGTACTGTAATATATATATCCTGCTACTGTGTATAAATTCAAGTATAAATAAATTAAAATGTGGACTATAGTTATTCCATGCTTTCAGATGCCTTCCCTCAGGTTGGTAAGACAATGGTGAGAGGAAATTAAGAACAAGAATCACCAACCAACTCACCGTACAAAGAATGCCAGCCTCACCAGGCAGGCAAGGCAAGCTGTTGTTCTATATCACAATTAAAAATTAGAAACACTTCATTTGTAAACACTTTGTTGTATCTTTGCAGGCATCTGCTGTTCCAATACTGCAGTCAGGTCTCATTTGAGCAGGCTTTGTTCTCTCTAAAAGTTAATCTTCAATCATTTTGAATAGAATTTGAGTTTTCTAACATCTCACTAACTATGACTTCTATGTAAAACAAAATGTTCTTTATTAACTTTTGAAAATACTAAACAAAAATAGGCTTCTGTGCTTTAAATGTACAATTCACAGTTATCATTTACAACACTGTATAAGGACCTTTCACTATTTCACAGTTTTTAATATTTCACAGTTTTGTTAGTTATGGAGATTGTGAAATAACAATGAAACACTATACTTGCAATTCATATGATTTGACAAGATATGAGACTAGAGTATGTGAATTATGTATCAACTGCCAAGTCACTTACAACAATGTCTCACCCGAAAGACTCAGGGTCGCATAATGAGCTGGGACTTAAACTGGTGACCTGCAGGTTACAAGCCCGTTTCTTTAGCCACTAGACCACAGAGCCTCCTTGAGAGCAATGTAACCAAACAAGTTCTGCTTCTTTCTTGAACCTCCCAATATTGATAACTGAGCAAACATACTATATCTATTACAATACAATTCTGAAACTTTCTAATACCAAATAAAACTAAAATGCAGACATTATTGAATTCATTAAAGACTACCACACAGTGTTCACATTAAAAACACTTCTAAAGTTGATTCCAACATTTCAAAGATAAAAATAAATAAATACTGTCTCAGGCAGAGATCTCTGCATAATGACAAATGTCTAAGTTGCTCAGCTGTTTGTAACAATTATTCTTTAATGCATGCCTTTGAAATTAATCACAATGCTTATTTTCATTTGCTTTTGTGAAATAAAAAACAAATATTCAGATTTTGAAAAGAAGATTCACATATGCACATGAGTCTAAATGGAAATGAAAGACAAGTAACAAAACAAACCCTTAGACGGTTTAACCTTTCCTTTAGAATCTTAACATGATAGTCTACAGTACAAGTGACAACAACTGATGTTTGAAGAGGGTGGTACTGTACTTATGTTATCAAGTACTGTTGTATGTCAACCCGTATATTTTTTGCCACACTGTATATAAAAATTGAAAACCAGAATTATATTTGTAAACATGCAGGATAGAACGATTCCATAAATTGACACATTCAATAACTTGAAATAAAAAAGTTTCACCACAATTGAATAAGACATTTTCTCTACATAAAAATAAAAGTGTGACATAAGTGAATACAATAGCATTATAATATAATAATGTTCAATTGGCTAAAATTTCAGAACCAGGGATCAGTGAAATGTCTTCGACTTTTTCAAATGATGACAAATGATGACAAATGATACTCGTGCGTTATCCAACCTCCCTCATTGCTTTGCGGCTCACGGGTAGTCGAAACACAAGTGGCTGGAATATAGCATTTCAAAAAACGCAATTTTCTGTAAAATGTGTAGACATTTCAGTGATTCATCAATTGCAGATAAGCTCAGCCGTGGTTTTAATGACTGGAAACACATGCACATGGCCTGTAGAAGGCATGAATCGAGTAAAGCTCATGCAGTAGCGGTTCGATAGTTATAGAGAGTGGCAGCAGTCAGGCAGTGGAAATGTTTTTCATCAGTTAAATAGGGAGGCTGCGAGTGCTCGATTAATTGAAATCAAGCACATTAAGGTCGTTCTTGATATTGTAATGTTCTGTGTGAAACAACAAACAGCTCTCTGTGGGCACAGGGAGAACAATGACACCCTTAACAGGGAGAACTTTCTCGAACTTTTTCAACTGCTCTGCAAGTATGACCCAGAAATCAAAAGCCGACTAGAAGTGCTTCCGAAAAATACAACAATTCAAGTCACGAAATTCAAAACGATCTAGTTGAAGCTGCAGCCTCTTTGCTTCTTCGTAAAATCAGGCAGGAATTGCACAAAGCCTCAAACACATACTATTCTGTTCTTGCGGGTGAATGCAAAGACAAGTCCAAAAAGGAGCTTGTGGCTGTATGCTTGAGATACATGTACAAAGGAGTGATGAAAGAGAGAGCTGTAGGTTTACTGGACACAGCTGAGATGACGGCAGAGGGAATATCTGCGAAAATAATTCAAGTTTTGGAAAGTTGGATCCCTAGTTGTGTGTTGGCTTCAGTTTCGATGGGGAGTTTGTCATGTCTGGGGATAAGGGGGGAGTACAAGTCATTTTGAAACGCAAATTTCCACAAACTACATATGTTCACTGTAATTCTCACTGCCTGAACCTGGTGCTTTCTGCGGTTGCAAAAATGTCTGCAGACATTACCACATTTTTTTGAGACCGTGAATGCGTTGCACTCTTTCATGACTGGGTCATACAGGCATGCTCGTTTTAGAGATTCAGAAAGAGGTGCATCCCAGTCGCCAGTGTCTTGAGCTTGAGCAGGGGGTAGATACATGCTGGAGTTCCAGTTCCAGTGCGGTGAGCAAGATACTCAGCCTTTTTGATGTTATTTTAGAAGCGCTAATGTAGTTTGCAGAAGGTGGGGGGCAGACCAAGTTGGAGGCAGTCTCTTCTCCAGCAAATTCAAACAAACAAAAAAAAAAAATGACTTGTTTTATTTGGGAAACTTTGAAATGTCTGACTTTGAGTGCAACCATATCTGTCACAGACTGAGAGATTTAACTGAGGACCTGAAGGATAGTTTGACAGACTTAAGAGGTAGTGAAAAAAATGGTTTCAGCAAGGTTCTGACTAACAAATGATCGAATGGAAAAAACTGAATCGAAAACAGGGACATCGCATTCTCTTGTAAACGAAAACTACCCAGACGGTATGAGGATTCAGTGGCAACTTCTTCTTTGGGAAAATCGACTAGGGGGCGATGTGACAACGACCTGCGAGCTATTTGGAAACAAATTCTGGACTGCTAACTCTACGAAATAAACATCCGCTTTCAAAATGATTCAAACGGCCCCATGAAATCCGCTGGAGCACTCCTGCCGACATCCGCGACATTCGGCCACACAGACTCAATTCAGTGTGTAACTTGTTCGGTATCAATTGGGGGAAGCGGAACTGTCAGTATTTTTCCAACAATTGAGGCAAAAGGCAACAGGGGGAAACAATTTCCAACTCTAGTTGACGTTTTGGACTGCTGCAACAGAGATATTTTTCCAAATGTACATTATTTTTTAAAGATTTTGCTCACACTGCCAATGGCAACGTGCACAGTGGAACGGATCTTCTCAAGTGTAAACAAAATCAAATCAGCCGCCAGGAGCTTGGTGCTTACAGCTTGCTTAAATTTGCTGTCTCTGTTATCATCTGTTATCACTTGTGTGATTCTATGAACTATGACGAAAACATCACCATCTTCAAAAGCAAGCCCCGCCAGCTACTTCTGTGAAGCAGTCATCTGACTGAAATCAACTACTGTAAGTACCTACATGTAATTTTATCAACTTGAATTCAGACGAACTAATGCAGCTGAGATGTGTGTTATCCTCAACTCATGCCTCTATTCCTGTTTTGTTTTTGTCCCCACAGAACTGTGTCAGTCTTTTTTTAAGCTCATTATAAGGGAAGTAACATTCACTTTAATAGTCACTGTATGAGAGCTTTTTTACTTTAAGCTTACTCTGGGAAGTCAAATAATTTTTTGAGAGTTTTTTGTCAGAAACTAGTCACTTGCTTTATGTGTAGCCATGACTTGTAGCTAGCTAACATTATGGAATGTGTGGTGCTATGCCTGTTGGTGAGGCTTTAGAGCTAGTGGTAAATCGGATTTCAGACTGTCAAAATATTTTGGTAAAGTGTGTATTCTTGGAGAATATGGTGCTATTTCTGATAGTTAAGTTTTTTCCTAGCTAGATTAATATAATGAGATCAGAATTTAAATTGGCAGCTGTTTTGTTGGTTATTTATTAAGTTTAACAAAGTAAGTTGATAGGGTGTGCTTTTTTTTTGTCTGACTTTCGCCTGCTTTAACAACTCTGTTTACAAAATATTTTCTGCAAAGTATGTTAAAGTGATGTGGTCTTGAAATCTAAACGCTGTATTAATGTTGTATTTGATCACATGTTGGCAGTGTGTAACAGTTCAGTTTATTAGAATAAACTACGGTGGACTACGTTTTTCATTTTTCTGCTGGCTGGTGCAGAAAATGTGTATAACATCTTTGAATTGGGGCAAAACATTAAGAAGACAAGAAAAGCATTGTCAGTCAGAATAGAATAATAATTCTTCTGCTGCTGGTGGCTTAAGGGGACCCCAAGACCTCTGCTTTTGTTCTACCGAAGCAAATATGAAACTCAATTTCATCAACAATGTTGACGATTTATCCTGATTAAAAGTTATTATACAACAACAGACCTGTGCTATCCTATTGTTTTCTATGGAGGCAGACATTCTATTATTACTCAATAATGGAATGGCTAAGATGATACTTTTTAATACACCTTTTCTAAACCACTGTTTACTAATGAAACACTTTAAACTGAAGTTTTGGCCCTACAGTGTTTGGTTCAGACAAAAGTGGTAACTAACTAACTAACTTCAAATAGCTGTAGTACAACAGTGATAATGGCATTGCTGTGGCATGTTCCTTGGTAATAAGGGAACTCTCTTGTTCAAACAGTTCATAGTAATTTCATTATTACCTTGTATCATGCCACAGCAATACCATTATTCTTTAATGTGAACAATATAAACTAACATTGCTACGAAAATCATACACAGACATTTATCAACAGATTTGTAAACAATGGACCTGTGTTAATACTAACATAAACTGAATTAAATATCAGATTGGCCCTTACAAGGCCATGTGGGAACCTCAGTTTCAGAAATGTGACATACAATGTTTGGTAATAACACAGGTGATTTTCTAGCATTGGGGGTTTTATACTGTTGTCAAACAGAAACTATGGACCTGGTAAAGCATCTGCTCAAAAGGTAAAGACACTATTTATGAAGCTGTTACTCCTCCCTCTAAAAAGTTTCCAGTTTAAAAGCAATACACATATTGCAGAGGGCTGAAAGGGCCTGAGCTTGTCGAGTTTGATGATTCACCCAATCATCACAAATATTTGTGTGGTGTAATCCAAAGATTTTTGAGTAATTTGATTTGTACACATCAGAAGGTGTCATGGCATGCATGTGACAGAGTGCGGGTGTGGACGTCTGTCATAATAAATCCTATTTAGGTTCAATCGTTATAAACATACAACTGAAGGAGCTTCACTGAACCACAGAAAAGGAGAGAGTGCACACAGAGCTATTGGCAGAACACAGAAGACAGAATGTCAGATTTCATACTCAGCAGACATCTACAACAACTGATGCCTTGTAGTCAGAGGCTGTTAAATTACCTGTGAAGGGCTACCGGCAGCCCTGAACATTTTCTTCATTGTTTATTTAGTTCCAAAAGGCTCTTGCTCTTTGTGCTGATTGCTCTAGCTGACAGCACAGGAAATCTGGATTTTGTAAACAGGGTGCTGCTGTATTGAATTACAGGTAACAAGTGTGAAATCAACCTGCTGGGGCTGGACCTCTGCAAGGAAACCTCAGTGCAGATACAGGATGAGGATGGAAAATGAGGCCCAAATATAGGAAATCAATTGCAGTTGATACCATCAGTGGAGAAATGTTCAACTGCACATGTTACCCATTTTCTTCAGTGCCACCCACAAACCTTGACCTGGCTTAAAAAATGTTGAGGTTTGTTCCAAATGTTTGACAATTATGATATTTTTAGAAGTACTTTATATATAAAACCAGAATTTAAATGACAGACCATGCATCTATTTAGTATACTATATTTAGTATATCTAACTTTGAACACTAGCAGTATCTGTAATACTGAGACACCATATATACTGAGTGTGCGTACAACAGCAGTGGACCACATTAATATATCGTTGCTATGTTTATTAATATAACCCCCTAAATGCTTTAACAGTGGCATTCATCGATAGGTTTTCTCTCCTCTTTTAGCCCCCACGGAATCTTTAGGGCACAGTCCGGTCACTTAAGTCATAAAGTGCTGATCTGGTGCATTGGTTATGTAACTTGTGGTTGTTGTTTTGATTTTATAGTTCTGGGAGAAAGGATGTCACAAAATGTATTGAAGAGAAGAAATGCAGCCTTGAGGATGCCACAGGTACTAATATGACAGCGATAATTACTTGTCTTTTGAAGAATCAGTTGAGCTCAACACTGATTTTAATACTGGCAGTGAGGAAAGAATTCTGTGCTCATCTAGCCCACAGTAAAAGCTGACAACAGGCAATGATGCTTTTACATCAGACAACAAATTTAACCTAGAGGTAAACAACATAACTGTACACAGTAAACTCACTACAGCTGGACACTGTGTGATATGGAGGAGGATGTGTACAAACTTTCCACTGTAACACAACACTTCCAGAAGATAAACAAAACTGTTAACATTCTTTCTAATAAATATCCTGGTATAAAAAAAAATTAGCTGGTGGTGGTGTCCAAGTTTTTTATGGCTGGGGGGGTGGGGCCTACATAAATCACGGCAAGATCTGTGAAAAAATGCAGCTCAATTGCAACCAAAAGATGAAAAAAAATAACACATTGCAGAAATGTTGTTCTAGTACCTTAATAATGAAGGTAATTAAAAAAGCCTTACAAACAGTGTTTCATTTTTTTTAAATTTCATAACAATACCGATCTGAAATGGCAGAAACGTGAAACAACTAGCATTTTTTTGATTGGCAATTTTATATACATGTATAAGTAGTACATTTTACATTAAATCCCTTACAAAAAATCAAGTCCCGCAAACTTTGTAGACTGACCAGTGTATTTACAGTATTTCACAGTAAATCAAGTTGGAACACAAAAGCCAGCACAGACATACCTGTAGATTAACAATTTACAGGCATTCAATTTTAAACAAAAATGTGCTCGCTACATTTTTCAGATACTGCCAAGCATGGTCTATAGCACTGACAGACATACCTTTTTTTGAAACTATTGCAGACTTTAGTTTTGTTTGTCTGTACAGGAACATGTGATCACTTCAGCATTCCCTAGGGCTTTTCCAGAAAATTGTTCTTCACTTAAGCGAACATGGTTTGTGAACTGCGTTTATTTACTACTGACTTTATTGTATTTTATAACTATTCTTGTCTGTAATGTGATATTTTGTAACAACTGTAAGTCGTCCTGGATACATAAATAAATAAATAAATCAACAACAATAATAAACATAAAGTATTATTATATGTTTGTGCTGATCATGCGGTTTGTTCAGTAACTTGTTCACAGTATGTACATAAGGCTTATTCAAAGTAATCAGTCTGCATCCAGTTGTTTGATTTCTACAACTTGTCATTCAAACTGGTGACTAGTTGCTTGTTGGGCTTACTGCAGTGTTGCACACACTTTTTAAATGCCGCCCCCCTTTTTTAATATACATTTTATCGCCCCCCTAAATACATACACGTATCACAAATTCAACATTTAAAATCAGTCTATCTTTTTTTTTTTTGTTCACTTAGCGAGTGAACAATTATTAGCTGACATGTTAAACCTGGGTTTCTAACAAGTAAATCAGTGAATTTAAATATTTTGTTTACTTGGCAAGTCAACATTTGGCTAACATTTCTAGAAAATAAATCAGTAAAAAAAATACATGTAACTTAAAACTTTATTTTTGTTTACACTTTTACCTGACAGATAAATCTGAAAAATATTAATGTTCAGCAATTAAATCTTGGGTTTTCACAAAATAGCGAAGTGAACGACACAAATACAGCACAAGTACAAAGAAATGATGTAGCTAGTCATGAAAAGAAAAGGCTGTCTCCCTTTGCTCCTTTTGTGGAGACGAAATAAAATAAATAACACAAAATAGCATAGGCACACCACACACACACACAAAAGGAAACAGTTTGGGCAATACCACCAGCTTGTTGTGATTATTATTATTGTTCAACATTACTAAAACAAAGAGCATCATTTTACAGAAATAGGAAACCATTGTGTGGAGCTCCCTGTCACTTTGACTAAAATTAAGGTGAAATAAAGAGAGTTAGACATACAATCAATTTCCAATTGTTCTGCTATTTCTTGATATGTGGCGTCCTTCTTTTTGTTGTCTTTATAACCACAGACACTGTCATCATAAAGAACATTTTATTTTTTGACTTCAATAATTAAATTCTCATTGATGTCGATTTTTTTATTTTTATTTCTGTGGTAAACTCTGCATGAGCGAGACACAGTCTGACAACAACTACCTTGTTGACCTTATTTCTGATTGGTCCACTGTTCACTGAAGTTTCACTGACACACTCGTCACTTAAATTTCTCTGGTTCTACAAGTACTAAAGTGATCGTCAACAGCTTATTTGAAAGGTAAGAACTTGGCTTAATTAGCTGCAATTTATATATTAATGCAAGTTTGGGCAAAAAAAAATGGACTTCCCCTTTAGTCATAGTCTCGACCCCCTTAGTGACTCTCCACGCCCCCCAGTTTGCACACCACTAGCTTACTGTACTGCCACTGACATTGCCAGACAAATTCAGACTGTGTACTAGAACGGAAATTTCTTTCATGAAGCAGAAAAAGGTCAAATACATAAAATAATACTGTATTTACATATTTTTCAGGTTACAGTATACATGCCTCTTACTTGCCATAAAGTAAAGAGACATATCCCCCCACGATTCCGCTGCCAATGAATTTAGCTGTCTTTGTTTTGCCTTGCATCTCTGTAATATATATCTGCAGATTACAAGGAACAATATTTTTATCAAGGAAAGTTGAGTATAAGCAAGGGTTTACAAAACAAGATTAATACCACATGCTATGCCATGGTGAAGATTATTTATTAAAAATATATGTACCATCAGCTTGTTATGCCCCAAAGATCTCTAATTATAAATTGAAATTAGGGGAAAACAAATGTTTTCTTTAATGCAGTTATTTGTAATAATAATTTCACACTTCTCTTTCTTGAAGTATTTCATAATTGCGTTGCTGAATCCACAAATGAATAAATTAGTGCAACCAAAAATCGGTTTGAATGTTGCTATTTTTACATAATTTACATATTGCTTAAGGTACATAAAGTTAGGCTAGGGGATTTTAGATTGAACTTGATTATCTTTTACCTTAGATGGTTCAATTATTACTATTTATTTCTTCTATAGATATTTCCAAACCACAACACTTCAACAGTGTTACATTTGTTATAATAAAACCATACATACTGTTAGATTTAGAGTTTACAAAAATAAATGTAGATTCAACCGTCTAGTCTTCACTTGACTGATTGTGCTGATTACTCTTATAACGGAGCAAAAACGTTGCTCTTAGGCAGCATAGGCACTATAAATACTGCCACTACAGATTTAATATGAATGTTATGTACAATTAGCTTCTGAGTAGCTGAAAATGTACCGTATCATGTTGCAGAAGAAAAACACTGAAAGATTTATAAGAAATTACAAAACCGTGGAATACAATTGCCGCAATTAAGGGTGGGCCTATTTACCATGTAATTGATCTGCTTATTAAACAACATATATGGTCAGCTAGTTAGCCTTATACAAAAAATACAGTGTTTAATCTGTTCCTTTTAGTTTCTGTACCTTTAAGTTAAAGGCTTCATTGCAGCAAGCCTACCTGCCCTTGTGTTGCCACCCTGGGGAATCTAAGCCAAAAAGGGTTATAGGGTCACAAGCAGATTACATTGTTATGGTCTAAGTTGAAGAAGCAGATCTTTTCTACGGTGCATATAAAACCAGCAAGGCGTTTTTTATTTATTTTTTTTTTATTTTTTTTTTTTTTATTGTTCACAGATCGCAGGACATGTCATTGCTAAAAATAAAATACAATCAATTAATCAGAAGACCAATAATGCCAGAACCCCTTTCCCAGAACTTACCCTGGCACTGTTATTCCTTAATACTGTGTTCCACATACTGTAAAATGTTAGGTCACACTATAAATCAACTGGACTAGTGCGAAGACAAAACCAAATAACGCATCTAGTTTCTTTATGTATTTATTAAGATGAACTAACACAGCAGTGCAGTAGGCTTGTGCAAAATGTGTGTTTTCTGTAGGTCATTGAAGGTTTGCTAGTACTTTTTTCCAAATATTTCTAAACTGTTCAATATCCTCTTATGTGTTTCCTGTAGGAGTCTCAATTGTTGTTTCCTCTTTCATCATTATAAGAAAAAAAGATGAATTTAAAAAAGAATCATATTTTTCCTGTTTTGGAGAATGGTGGCTCTCATTGATCTGTCAGCTTGAAAGTAAAGACACATTTATTCATCCAGTGGTGAGTTTGACTTGCATGTGTCATTTCAGTCATTACTTGGTTTGGCTACACCCATTAGAGCTAATTAAATAATAGTAGGGAAATAGTTGGCGTCAGGCAGCATAGGCCCCATAAAGGGTGAGCGATTTTTTTTTATATGAAAAGCACTATAAATAAGGTTATTTTAAATGTTTCCAATAAAATAAGGGCATAAAGATATAACACCCATTAAAGCACAGTTAAACAAACACAAGTAATTCCACTAGGTTTATCTTCCATAAAAGAAAAAAAAAAACATTTTTAAAGCATTGTATGCAATGGAAAAAAGGAGAAAAATAATTTTAAAAAAAGCTTTGAAATAAGACACCACTATGCTCTGAAGGGCTCCGGACTTATTGTTCTAAAGGCCTAAATAAAAGAAGGGCTGCAAGATTTCTATGTCTTGGATTATTGTATGCAAACTATGGCATTAGTTACTGCTTCTGCCCTTTTGACAAGTGCACAGTGATTGAGATAAATGAAAAGGCTGCAGCATTCTCCCAATTTCCCATGTACAACTTGCATACTGAACACAGGTTCATGCTTGGAGGCAAACAGTGCACATGGCGTTTACATTTACTCATAACCCTAATGTTATATTCATTGTGTTTAACTTAAACCCTTTCGGAATTGAATGTCATCCAGGGTCCTCCCCTGCTAATTATATACTTTTTAGTTTGAAGAAGTGGACCCTTTTATTGCTCATAATTCCAGCTATCACATGCCTTCTTCAGATCAATAGCACATAGTTAAGTGGATGAAAAGGCTAAATGTGAGCCGTTTGCAATGCCAGGGGTTATTCAGTATTTAAGTACCGAACAGGCATCATTTTTAGAATACTAAATTCGAGACCCAGGTGGTCAGAAATTCATAACCTCTTTTTTTTTCTGAATTGAAGATGTTTTTTTTTTTTTTAAGACTGGTTGAATACCAGAATAGTTTACATTAAAAACTGCTTGGAACCTGCAATTTTACACATTCCAGAGCTGCTGGCCATAGATCTTTGATGGCAAAACCACACAGGTTTAAGTGCAATAAAAATCAATAAATATTAACCTCTTCTGACATTTCCAGCACAGATACTTTATCAATTGCTGTCAGGTTATAAAACAGCCAGTGATATATTGTATTTTTTTAAGATGGAAATCAATAACAAACTTGGAAATCGATGTAATTAACAAGGGTTCACTTGTGCAACTTTGGTAAGACAACAAAATACAATTTGATTTTGTATTAAATCGTATAGTGGATCAAGGGTTTTCATATACTATAGGTGAAGTAAATCTTGTTGACAGTACTTTCTTTTCTTTCTTTCTTGTCCAGCTGAAAATTCTTTTACATGGCTTCATAATATGGATGTTTTTAAACCAAAAATGATTTCATTATCTGTTATAACCTTTGGAAGTACTGTGCTATTAACACTTATTTAAGACGAATACGTCTTTCATCGTATCAACTTAAGCTTATAGGGATCTAAACCTTAGTGGCTCTAAATACAGCTGTTGTTTAAGGTCCATATTAGTCCCGGTATTCAGAGTTGATTTATTGACCTTCTGATTAACAATACTTAATATAATAAAAAATGGTTGAAAGAGGTCTGCAATGTTTAGGGAAGTAGTATTAGGAGTGGTTTACAGAAGTAACTTGGTAGTAATAAATTATTCCTGGCAGTAATTCCTGGAAATTAATTGCTGCCAAACTTTTCTACATTTGCCAAGTCATATTTCTGGCTAAAAAATAAAAAAATGTTATGTAAATTAAACTTGCTTGACGATATAGAAAATAAAACTGGTACCAAGAGACAGAGGATACACATCACATTAAAAAGGTATATGATACAAGTGAAGAATATTAGCAATCTGAGAATATTAAAAATAAAGAAAGAAAGAAATAATATATATTTATATGCCAGTATATATTCTGTGGGTGTACAGTCCCATAGACAGATGTTAACCTTTTACCCCGTGGAAAGGCCCATCAAAGGGCTCCATAATGGAATGATGATGAAAATGCCATGACAAAAAGATAAATTACCAGCAATCTTACTGAATAATTTACACTAGGTAGTTCAGTAGCAATTGTGGTTTTAGTACTACCAAATATAAAGTAAACTGGTCCTTAAAGTCTACCAATGTTTATATGATTAAAACAGACCCCGTAACATTACTATAGTACAATTATACAACAGCATTGTCATGTACCCATATTTCAATAGGTTATATTAGTAGCACCAATAGTAATACTTTCCTTAAATTACATAATCTATCAACCAACAAATTATGCTGAGGCTTTGTATGTTTATTTCTTTGTACTATTTTAATTTAGCTTCTTTAAGAAATAAACTGTGACTTTTTAAAATTAATATTAAAAATAATAAAAAAAAACAATCCTATTAAAATTTAAAAGATTGCTACAGGATACTTTTTCAAAGTCCAAGGTGTACTTGGAACGCTTGGTCTTTTTTTAGACTGTATTAACAAAAAAAAAGCAAGTATGAATAATGAAAACCTCAATACTGTCAATTAAGATGTAAGATACCAAGTCACCCAGACCTCTGTGGAGAATTTGTTTCAATTTTATTTATGTTTGTTTAGCTAGGCAGTTTGAAAGATTATGAAAAATTGCCATTTACAAAGCTATGGAGGTGACAATCATTGTAAACATGCCCTAGGCCCCTGGATATTTTTCATTAATAATGGTGAGTTCCCTTAAACCCGCTGGTCTGTATTCAACAAAGAAAAGTGATAGCAGCTGTAGTTGAGGACCCAGACAATCCCTGGTTCTTTTCTGGGGTGGGGGTGTCATATTCCACAACCCACTAATAACAAAGTATACCATTAGAACATAGTTGTCATCTAATAATTACAATAATGTAATATCAGCAATTGTGATTTTGTATTTCAATCTTTTTTTTTTAAACACACTACACAGCTTTCTCTGTTTCTTTGAATTGAAAGAACAAGTCGGTTATTCAAGGTGAATATTTTATTCCAAACACATACTAAAGTTTAAATTCCTCATGAAAGATGTGGATTCCGACCTGTCAATCAATCTGACAGTCTATTGAAAGTCTGCCGTTTAAGCTGTGACAAGAGTGAGCCTGTTTGAACTGCAGCTATCAAAGGAAAATAACAAGACTAGCCATCAAAAATGATTTGCTTGTAGCTAAAAGTCCAAGTGTTATTCTGACAGAGTACAACTATAGTCAGGTTAATTCGATATCTACCTTGCACATTTTTTCTCCCCTTTTTGTCTTGTTCTGCTTCCTTTGATTTGATTTTTGAACATTTTTCCTTCCGTAAAAAAAAAATAATAATTTCAATATAAATGCAACTTTCCAAGAAGTAGCGGAGAAGCTAAACTTGGGCTAGCAAACAGGACCCATGCTGTGTTTAATGATTACAGATAATGGCTGTATTCAACATGCTGTCCTGCGCATCCTGCATTTGTGTTGTTGTACAATCTCCTGTTTAAGTCACTGTCAAAAACAATTCAATTAGCCTTTTTAAATGCACATAAAAGGAAAGCAAAACAAAAAATAACATGGTTATTTTATATCAAGAAAGAATGTGGTTTTAGTAAAAAAAAGAAAAACAAATCAGCAGTATTTAAGAAATAGCTTGTGAGTGAACAAGCTTTCTGTGGGGGTCATTCGATCGCTTGTGGATCAGCAGGGGTTACTCAGGCTCTTACGTCAGTAAGTTCAAAGTTCAAATGTTTGTCTATCATATTGTGGGAATGTTGTCATGAGTTCCTCAGAGTTTGAGTTTGAAATCCTACTTACAAAGTGTCTGTGTGAACATGAAAGTGGCATTAGAAAAATAAATAAAAAGGAATGTGAACTAGGAACGTAAAGTTATTGATTGTTTTGCCAAATCAAAAAAAGATGAAGACCGCAATATTATTGCCAGCGATTGGTTTTCGAGAAGTGCTCAGGCAAGCCTGTAAGCGTGTTTGAACAAGCCCGAGTTTAAAATCTAACATCCGTTTAATTGATAGAGATTTAGCAACAATTCAATTGCTGTTGTTCCTGAACCTGTCCAAAAGATATGTGAAATAAAAATTAGAATGGGGGTGTTTATGTGGAAATTAATTTGTAATTATGAAAACTTTTTTTTTTTTTTTTTTTTTTTTTTTTTTTACATTATGTTAATGTATAACTGTATTACTTTTAGCAAACAATATGAAATGCGAAACTGAAATCGCAAGCCCTTTTCTAAGTGTTACATTTTAAAAGTATGTTACACTATAATTAACTAATTGTTTAAATGATTGTTGCTTAATTAAATGTTATTTGCTTTTTTGTTGAAATGTTCTGACTGTGGTTTAGTTGGATTCGTAGCGCAAACTGTGGATTCGTCAATCAGCAATATATCTGCCCCGCACTCCCGTACTCTTCAAAGCCACACAGGCACTTTTAAATGATTAGCAGAATTAATCAATCAAAAGATCAAAGGGGGACATCACAGAAATGTCTTAAATTTGGCCAAATCCTCAGGAGGGCTACATTACACAGCTGGATTTTGTCCCCATGGTTGCTCCTAAGCAGAAAAATGGTTTTGGCCGAAACCCTCATGTGCTTCTACTTCATCCATACCTTTTTTTGTAATGTAATGTTGAGACTTCAAACCCTTTGGATATGTGAAACCAATAAGATAAAACAACAATTCAATGATATGTTACCTGCATGCAGATAGGCTAGATCTGGATTCTCAAGGTCTGGATGGTTTTCTTTCAGATGATTGCGGAAGTCTGTTGGGGAATTGGATCCATAGTCACACCTGGGGCAGTTGTACATTTTCACTCCCTCGTGTTTGCCTGTGTGGAGAATATGCTTGCGGATGTTTTCTGCACAGTTGGACCTTGGAATCAGAAAAAGAGCCTTGCATGTATTAAAAACATTTACCTGATCATGTTTATTTTATAGGCAAGCTTAAAACTGCTTAATAAATTTCATCTGAATAAAGCTTAACATGAAAATACACATTAAAGGAAAGTTACAGGTCTGTCAAGTTTACCCTTTTGGACTGTTCAATAGGTATGATGCTGACCGCTGTAAAATGGCCATAAAATATATTTCAGTTGAGATTACTGTAAGGTACAAGAAATGAATATGCAATATGAATATTTATTACATTCAATGACCTATTGCACTACCCCTGCTATCTTTGTTTAGTTACATTTTCATAATATTTCCTTCTCTTTCAAAACTATGTAAAGGTACAGTACAGCTCTCCATCATATTGTTTTGCACCTATTATATCCCGCCATGTTATCCTTGTTGGGCAGTTAAACCTTTCGTCTGAAAGGGTAAGGGAATATTGGGTTCTCTAATACTATACCTGTAGATTAAAGGAGAGGGCTGCTGTATAGTGTTGTACCTTCAGAGAAAGTCAAGGGCCAGTAAAAAGTAGAGCATTTAAGCTAAATCACTAGTTGTTACTGAATTATTTAATATTCACATGCTGTGTACAGACAGTCTTTAATTAAACTGTGTTATCAAGAAAATCTTTCAGGTGCCACATATGATTTTAGATGATTTCTGGCTGGCCAACACATCAGGACAATATGTACCGATACAAAGTTACAAATGCAAAAAAAAAAAAAAAAAAAACGAAAGATGCTGAGAAATAATTAAAATACTGGTACAGTATTTAAATATTTTCAGAAATTAATGTACATTACATAATACGCATTCCATTATCCATAAGAAGAAACAAAAGATGTACCTTATATCTGTATTCCCTTTAACTGTTGAGCAGGTATTGTATCTAGCACCATACTTTGTAATTAACTGTTAATTGCTTACTGTAGAATGAAGAATCTGGCCCAACATCCCATGAGTTTCAACAATGTTGTATGGTATATAATGTACATATTACATTACATATATTATATTAGTTGACTAGGATTGTTGTTATTCCCAAACCTTTTTGCCTACATTGTTATTCGAGTTATGACTAGGTTTTAACAAATGAATGGTGTTGCAAAACATAACATTTACACAGATTAACGGTTTCAAAAGTACAAATAAACAGTAGCTTATTTTTATGTTTTTTAAGTGGGATGTAGCACCAGACAGCAAAATAAACATGTTTTTATTCCAGGCTGAAAATGTGAAAAGAAAAATTGTTTTTCATGATTGCACAGTACAGTAAGAATGAACATGGTTAGTTAGCATGAGGAAGGCTGAAATATTGAAGGTCAATATATTTTATGTTTCAGTTATTTGTATATGGAATAAAAAGCTAGCCTTCTATTTTTATCTGATAGTGGCTTGAGTGACAGACGAAGTTAATCATTCTGATGATACCACCTTAATTTCACACATACACATGTAAAAAGTCCAGTAGATAATAAGCATGTAGAGCACTGATCCTGCATGAGGTGTACAAACAGAGCAATCCTATACTGTGGACTAGTCCTGATCTCAAGTGCACTAAGCTGTTGTGTCCTGCATCTTGATGAGCATTTTAAATAGACTACAGGTGTTATGACATTTTTGTATGCTTGTCAGAATTTGGTTATTTACTGAACTGCATACTTTTTTAGGGTTTAAAACACATTCAAATCTAGTACACAATTAATCTGACAAAACTGTAATGTTACACAATAGCAGAATTTGGTACATGCAGGAAATGATAGCAGAAAACAATATGTCAGTTAAGGTTTAGGTTTCAAAATGCCTATTAGGGTTTGGTGCATGCACCTGTACTAGAAAATAACAGTACCACATTCCGATATAGTATAAGTCAGCAGTAATATGAAATCCATGTAACTCCAAAATATGTATCTTTCTAATATGTACTGTCATTCAAACCACATCTATGAGTCGTCACGAGTCTTTTAAATATGAAAATGTCGCTATTGCTTGTAAAGAAACATTGTTTGTGGGCATGTGTTCTGTTCTGTGTATGAGGCTGAATTCAAGATAAGCCTGATAATGTATGTTTTATATGTGTTGCTCATATGGACTTTACTAAAATCCTCTAAAACTTTGAAATCAGTTATAACTTATAAAAAACCAACAACACAGTAATATGTTACAGTCACAGCGATAAGAAAGGAAGACCACCATATTTCATGTCATACTGTAGGTCCACTTGATAAAAAAAGGCCTGTATAATCCCTTTTCAAAAATAAGGCCCTGTTCATTTTTCAGAAACTTGCTCAGTGTTCATCTTTGTCCCCCACAACTCTTGCAAATGTCTTATTTTAAAGGAATATACAGTGCTCCCGAAAGACATTTTCCCATTTCTATTCTCTTCAACTCCTGTGAGCCCTTGTTCTGTGTGATAAGGCAATCTCCTTGGGGATCTGAGCTGTGTAGTTTTGCACCACGAGTGACAAGGACTCGCCTTGAATAACTGCTGTGCGCAGGTTGTAATTATGTCAGCTGGAGTGTTGAACAAGGGGACTGATTAATGTGAGCCCCAGTCCAGGCACAGTCCCTATCAAAACCTTCGCGCAGACCAGCAGCGGGGATGGGTTACGGCAGAAAGACAAAAAAGAAAATGCTGCATCGTCCATGATAGATGAATTGCTCCAGCAGTCTTCAGGCAGATGTTCTCGGACAGTATAATACACAATTACTCTCCCTTATCACCTTCCGAGGGACAATAAAGATTCCTCCTACTATAGTTCATGTGAATGAAGGCAAAATTACTTTTACTTTTACAACAACACCTCACTTATCAAGATGCTTTGTATCTTCTTTCTGAAAAGCACAATTACTATTTTGGCAGCTGTGTTATAATATTGGCGAGTATATAAAATAAATTAAAAAATAGGAGCATGCGCACACCACATACTGTTAATCATATAACCCTTTAATTGTCAGTACCAGTGGTCTCGTACTTCTTGGATGACTTGGCCATGCACATAACATCCTTTCTGCTGATGACATAACTGTAGAGCTCCTTGCACCTCATGTTGAAGTTCATTTTTACTTGCATTTCACACCTCACCAGCTCAATAATGCTTTGATTCCTCACGCAAGCTTCAATTCACAGACCAATAGGAATGTTGGTGCACCTGGGTAAGCTCTGTAGAAACAACTTGCGTATCCAACATTTTACCGGGCTTGCTGCTGAAGAAGTTTGAGACAAGGGTATTCTGTTTTGCAGTGTGGCAGTTTTGCACATGTTGTTTCCGAATTATTTTTTACACAATTTACAAAATGCCTTTGCAACACAGTCATATCATTGAATTCAGGTGTAATACTTTCCCCAACTCACTCAAACAACATTCCCTAAACTAGTAGAGTATGTGGTTGTACTGTGAGACAGTGCAGCAGCCACATATAGGAATTTCAAAATTTTAAATGTTCCACTTTACGCCCGGGTTTTCAATGTTTACTCAAAATTGGGACAGGTTACATCCTGACAGTATCTCGATTGGGATGCGGGACAAAGCTCCTAATATCTGGACAATCCTCATTTTATCGGGATGCCTGGTCATCCTACATGTATTCCACAATATTTATAAATGAATCCCTCTTATAAGTCAGTTTCAATCATGAAAGGCAACATACTCTGATAATGTACACTTGGTTGGAGGTTACTTCCCTATCCTGAGACTGAAACAAATTCAATATGATATATATATATGACTTACTATTATAGATATCTAGATATTATTTATTAGGGATATATATTATATATATATATAACATATTATATATATAGTAAAACATGTTTTAGTTTGCTTGTTTTTTCTGAGGACTAGAATTTGAGAACAATTTTAACACCCTGCAGGCTACTCAAATCAACTGTATTCTGGCTGCCCCATGGTGGTCCTACATTCTAGTGTTATTACATGCTTTTGAACTGTTCAATATTCTCTGTAAGAACAGCATTAAAAAGCTTACAAAATATACATTTTCTCAAAGTAATAAAAACAAACTTTATTAACGACTGATAACTACCGACTGCACAACCTTAAATATAGTGTCAATTTGCTACAGAAGACTCTGTATATTTTATGACTACAGTGTTTATATTCAAACCGGTCAGATTAGCTACTTACTTCGAAACTTTCCATTCCTGTACAAACAAGAGTCACCCTAAGAAATCATTCTCATATTTCAAAAGGTGCAAAAACTGAATATGAATTCACTTTTCGCCCCACTTAAAGTGTAGTCTAATGGTGGCAGGGTTGGGACTTTTCTTTTTTTTTTTTTTAATCCACAGTCACACTTCTGCTTTGCAAATCTGTTATGTTTACTCCATAACTTAGTATTTTGCTGAGACCTCCAGAAACGTATTTGTATGATACTCTGTGCCGTTAATTCTAACAGCCTCCTGTGGGACTGGCCACTGTTATCCCATATAAACAGGTTGTCCCAGAAGGAAGGTTTAGATCTTGCATGATAATGGGATTGAGACCTAGGAACAGTAACTCAAATGATCCCTCAGAGATTAGTAAGCTGTTTTTAACAACTTGGATCTGGATAGCACTTTTATTTTGTATTTATTTTTTCAAATAATGAACACACATCAGTTTGTGGAATTTTGATGCTGTACCCGCACTTAACAAAACAAAAAAAGCATCCTTGTTCTAAATGTTATTTATATTATAATACTGCTTTGTTTATACACATATAATACAGAATATATTAACAATACTCTATAAAGATAATAGCAACCTTAAGCAGAATGCTCCTGTTTTGGTACAAATAAATACACTAATGACAACCTAAAGCATTCATCACATATGACTTGTGTCCTGACTAATATTGTAGACAATTTATAAAAATGTTAATATTGTAATAATCATTAAAACATTTCAAATTGTGTTACTGTGATTTAAAAGGTATGGTTTTAAAAATCTTTAAATATTTAGGCCTTTCCAGCAGTGCACAGAGCAAGGGCGCCTCACACAATTCACTTATTAAATCCAGCTGCAGTGGAGCCAACAGCATCACTGTAGTCTGCGTCATCAGAAATGTTGGCTCGCAAAGCTTCTATAAACTTGTACATTACATCCTGTCCTTCAGATATATTTTTTAAAATGTTCATTGTCATTGCTGCCACCTGCTTGTGTGTTTACAGTAACATAAACACGGATGCTGCTTAACATGAAAGTGCCTTTGATTGGGTGCACTAAAAAGCACTGAAACGTGTCAATTGAACCAGTGATCCATGTTCCAGCTATTACTTGAAAAGTAGGGAGGAAATAAATTATTTTAAAATTTTAAGTGCATTGCTTTTTTTTTTAGGTTTGTTTTAGTTGTAGTCAACATGGACTTCAAAAATAGCTTTCTTAAATACTGTATGTAAAAACATTGGGAAATGACAATTTAAACAATATATATAAAATGATAAACTAAAATATATGTTTCCCTATTGTCAAATGTTAATCCTTAAAAACTTCACAGAAAACCTGTCTTCCTTACTGCGGTACTGCTAAACTAGATATTGCTTGCAATTATTGGAAAACTGTAATTTACATTATAATTATAACTGACACACAGTAATAAACTAAAATCTGTAAGCTAAATTTGTGAGTGATTTATATCCAATGGAAAACAAATAAATGAATATTACAGAGCCCAAGGGGATGCACATTGTCATGCAAATCCTTTAGATATGTAAATGACATAATTGTCATATTTAAACAACATAAAGTGTATTTAAGAGTCAGCAGGTGTCAGAATTCCAAAAGCCCCAGCCTTCTAAGATATTAATTAGTCTATCAGAGTTAACATTTTGCCAGCTTGACTGGCCTGGTAATGGTGGAAATCCATTGTTTGGAGCACTGTAGGGTGTCTAAAATGCATTATGTGCCGGGACAAACATGGAACTTTCACATTTGTATTTTCGTTCAAGATTTAGATTTTCTTTCGAATATTCGTTTATTTTCAAAACGTTATCAAAGCCATTATGTGTAATGCTGTATTAAAGTTGAACAATGCCTCAGAAGTAAGAAAGGCCTTACTTTACCCTTGTGAATTAATTACAAAACAAAGAAAGCAATACATGGTTAAATACTGTCTGTATTTCAAGTGTAAACAAAGTACACAAAATACGCATTTAAAAAAAAAAAAAAAAAAAAAAAGAACCTCCGGTAACAATTCAGAAGTGTTATTTGTCCCGGTATCTGTGCAAAAGTACTCATTATTGTTAATACATGATTTGAACTTATTAAAAAGTTTAATTTATTTGCAAATTTCCCCGCGAAAAATGGATACTTTTTCCTAACATGAATGAATTTACTTCATGATATATTATTTATATTATTCTGCGTGGGTTGTGTGGGTTGTGGTGTGGTTGGTCTGGTTGTGATGTAACTATACAGTATACACACACACACACACACACACACACATTGCTGTGCAAAAGTTGTTGCTTGTTGCATTTTTCTACTCTGATGCATTATGAGCACCAACAATTTACTCAAAGCTAGTGTCCACTAGTGTTCTCTACTGTTATAACAACCTTGACTTGCATACAGAAGGAAAAACATTGAGTGAAATAGCTTGCATTACTCAGGACTGGTATCCAAAGCATAATCAACTAGTACAGAGTAACATCATCTGTGATTGACAAACCCATGACTGGAAGACCCAAAAAGCTGTCTAACAAGGATGAACAGTACTTGAAGTTAATATCTTTAAGAAATAGAAAGAAGACAAGTGCTGAACTGACAACAGAACTGGCAGAAGGCACAGGTGTCGTTGTCCATCCATCAATATTCCAAAGCACCTTTGACCATTGTTCCATTGTCCAATTTCTGTGTTCTTGTGCATATTTTAGCCTTTTAGTCTTGTTCCCCTTTCTACTTCGTACTGTTGATTTGATGGATGACACCTGTGCCTTCTACCAGCATATACACACACACACACACAAGCTCAAAGAGCCAGCTGCCCAACATTTCGATATGTTGTACATATCTTTCTCAAGGCAGCATGAGTTTGAATCAAAACATTGGAAGTATTTATAGATTTTTGACGGCATGACAACTGCTTGTTATTGTTTACATTCACATCCATGATTTATTCTTACATGATATAATGGTGTTCTATATATTGTGACATCATTTTTACTTCTATCTTTAAATCTGTATTCATTTTTTTCAGTAATTATTTAATATAAACTTATATTTATATTATCATGCAACACTGGCTCTGAGGAGCATCCTTGATTTGGACTCCCCAGCACATCATCATGCATAACTTTTGAATGAATTTTGTTTATTTATTTAAATGTTATATATTTACTGGAGTTAATTAGTTCATTCTTTTCTGTTGAGTCCCGCTGGCATAATCGTGTTCAGTCTATTTATCCATTTAAGTTATTTTATTCTTCTATATGTTGCATTGTCTAATTTTAGCTGTTCTAATACTAAAGACTTTGCATCATTTATGCCATGTCTTTGACTGGTGAAGTGCTGTACTATTGGCTCAGTATTTATTTATTTTTGTTATTTCTAACTAATGAAAGGTGGTTCTGAATTATTTAATATAAAGTTGTTCCAGTCTCTCCAAGATGTTTTATTTCATCACATTTTTCACAGGCTATTCCATAAAAAACATTGCTATTTTTACAGTAGGTATTAGTTTTTAGTTGATATGTGTTATTCCCTTTCAATTCGAATGACAACCATTACCGAATGGGAAGAGCCGCTCTGACTGTCAATCACTGAGCATATATAAAAAAGCTGACCTATCAGGGTCCTGCTGTGAGGGGGAAGTCCCTCCCACCTCCTGTTGAAGAGGGACGTCCTCACAGTAGTACACTGCCATTTTCTCTCTCACGTCACTGAGACAGGTCAGATTGCGTTTGCTTCCTTGAACCGAAATTGGCTGGTTTGTTGGGTTTTACCCGCAAGTTTATAAAATTCCACGGTAAAATCATGCTTTCGAGCATTACTAAGAGTGCTCTTGCCTAATTCTCACATCAGTTTACTGAGAAGAGCTGGTTTCGACCCCCCTTATGAGATTGGCGGCAGCCGTTACCTTTTTTACTGTTACTTTTTTTACTTTTTTCACTGCACGAGGCCTCGTGTAGTTGATATACCGTATGAGGAGCTGTTGTGGTGCGTAACGAGACTCCGCGGGCTCGCAGCGTCATCCTCTACGCTGATTTAATCGACCAGAAAAAAAAAAAAAAAAAAAAAAAAACAGCTCGGGCTTAACGCCCCTCTCAAGCCTCTGGTTTTCCTAGCGCGGCTGTGCTTGCCCTTGGCGACCACGCCAACTGAATCGGCTGCATACCCCCGCATCGACTGCGATTTTTCCCGCTGATTGCGAGGTTGAGAAAAACAGCGCCTACCCAGCCCCGATTGACTCTGCACCGGTGTAAACATCTTCGGCGCCACCTACAGCCCAGCACCGACCGTGCCTACCATCGGCACCGACCTTGGAACGATTGATTCGGCACCAGTGAACCTCTTCGGAGCTGTCTACAGCGTGGCACCAACCGCGTTACATGTCATCACCGACCTCTCGGCACCGACCGCACTCTTTTCGACGTCGATCCCGGCTCCGATTGATTCGACACTGGTGAATAGCTTCAGGGCCATCTACAGCCCGGCACTGAACACACTACACATCGGCACCGACCTCGGCGCTGACAGAGGTTTCCACCAGTGTGACCAATGCACGGCGAAGCTGCCTAAGCAGGACGAGCACCAGTCCTGCACCAGATGCTTAGGGCAAGACCATGCGGCCAAAGCACTGGCAGGTGAGCTAGACTGCTCTCCGTGTAGGAAGTTCGAGAAGAACTAATTGCCGGAGAGCAGCCCTATCCTCAGCAGAGTCTCTCTCCTCGAGCCATGGGAGAATGAGATCAGTGGACCAAGTGCATTCAGAGGTCATCCAGGACCCCCCCCCCCCCCCGCTACAGTGACCAGGGAACACTCCCGCACAACTGGGTCACCCTCCCCTTCCCCACCATCAGTACAGAGGCGCAGACACCTCTCAGGGGAGGGCGAGATGGTCACCGCCGAGGCGGTACCGCTCGAGGAAACATTCACCAGGGGACAGGTGGTCGCCGCGTAGGCACCACTCCCCTTCCCCACGCAGGCGCAGACGATCCCCGTCACAGTCGCCTAGGAGGCGCCTAAGCTCAGCCGAGCGGTGCTTTGCGGAGCTGGTGGAGACCGTAAGGGCTCAGCAGAACATGCTACAGACCCTATTAAAATCACAGGGCAGGCTGCCCCCTACCACCGGGTAGCACCAGCCCCCAGTCTCGCTCTACACTGCCTAGACCCCCTAGCCCAGACAAGCTGTCCTTCACGGCATCCAGATCGGACATCTCGGACCCAGCCACCTCCATCGAGCAGTCAAGGTGCAATGCTGCTACATGGACAGGTAGTCAGACATTGACCTGGTCAAATGACCTGGTCTGTTAGGCACATTTCTTATGGACTGCTACTACCTGCCAGTGAAAAACAAAACTGCATACAGTTTTTTTTTTCATTAAAGCACGTTAAAAAGACGTGTTCAATTTTGTAGATGCACATATAAGCGCCTGCACACTATTCTCACCGGAGTGACAGATTTGGACTTGCTTGCGTTCCACGTGGAAATCACGGGATAAGCAGCTGGGTGGTTAACTATCCCTGAAGTGGTATATATCAATGGAACAGCATGGCCTGAAGTGGTTTACACCACTTACAACTGGGGGTCTACTTAAACTCCGGTAAATTTACGTATTTTCCGCGGGTAGGTTATGGAATAAAATTAGGATTTCGCGGGCATGTCGAGGACCTGTTTAAACATTAAATAAACCTAAGTAGACAATATTTCAGAGCACTAGCAAAGCCTAAAAATAGTGGAACTTGCTTCCTTACTAAAACAGAGTGCTGTCATTTGTTAACGGCAAGCATGCAACATCCCCCTGCAGTTGCTGCCGGCATTCTGTTTGGTGTGGACTTGCCCATCCATTGAGACTGCACGTTCTCCACTGAATTGGTTCGAAGTGTAAGGCAAAGCTATTCCAAGTTATACAGATGTGGAAATCAATTAGAAACAGTCCCAAAACTCGGTTACTCAAGGGCATCTGGCATACTTTAATTATAGGCATTATATGCAGCACGTTTGTTGTCATGTTATTGGTCCCATCCAATAATTTATTTTATTAGTACCAAGTCAAAAAAAAAAAAAAAAAAAAAAAGTGCCTATTCAGGTCTAAAATACTAACTGCGTTTAAAAAGTAAGCAGCAGGTTGTTTGAAGCGAGGTGGCTGTGCTAGATCGTACCTTTAGTACTGATTTAACTTGGCTACAACCGACAGGAATACTTTTTGTCTGTGCTTACTTTCCAGTTTGTCTTCTGAAAGCTGTTTATTTTACGCTCTGTTCAGCAGCCTCTGTAGTAGCCTTTCGTTTAATGTTTGATTCTGAAGCTAAATTGCGAGATTGTATTTTCTCCAAAGACACATTACAAGATGTGCAAAACAATTAGCTCCATCTGCATGTGCAGTTTCTTTAGGAAATATCTTGACATGATCATCAGTCGAAATATAATTTTTTTTTTCCCCCCAAGTGCATTGCAAACAGGACGGCGAAGGAATAAAAAAAAAAAAAAAAGCGCCTATCTACAGGAGGAAGATATGTAGTTTGTGTCGCTTACGTTGTGCTGTAGTAATGGCTTTCTGCATGAGGTATTAATTATGTTATTAATTACAAGTTTTGTATTTTCATAATTTTAATGTGCTTGCTCGTTAATATGCTTTTATATTACGATTTATTGCAGTATTGTGCAAGCTTAGAATTCTCACATTACACATGACTGACCCTGAGACGAAGGGAAGCTTCATTAAAAGACTAAATGGACGAACCATGTCAAATTACACGTGGCTGACCCTGAGACAGACGGACGGACGGACGGGACAGAGAATGGATGCGCCCTGCTCAAAGTAGCACATGGCGGGCCATAAGGTCAGAGAGCACCGCCCCCCTTTCCCACAGAGGAAGTATGTGGTAGGCTCGCTGTGTGTGATGAGAAAGAAAATACTTCAATTATTGGACAGAAACCAGTTGGTTGAAGGGGAGTCAACAATTGTTTACAAAGTATAAATATCAAATGTTGTAAAAGTTTGTTAGTCTTTTCATCTCTCTTTTTTTTCTCTCCTACTTGTACGGTATGCATTGGCCCCTAAAAGAGGTGAATTTCGCAGTGACACCTCAATATCGAGTATATCGATAAAACGTCTAAAAAAGTGTTTGCAGCTGATCGCATAAAGTAGTATCCAGCAGGAATTTTACAAAGCGATGGAGGTAAGCTCTTATGTACGTCCTGCAACGCTACTGTAGATAACTACAAAAAATCGTCTATTTGACAGGCATTTAGATTCAAATATTCACCAAAAGAGAAAGGCGGATATCCACAGCAGTACTGCGACTGCTTTACTTGCAAAGAAACTAAAAACGGTGACTTCCTTGTTCCAAAAGTACACTGAAAACCGTGAAGCACGAAACACATTACATTTTGACCTGACGTGTTTGTTTGTATAACTATCCCTCTTGAAATATTGGACAACCAAAAGTTACGTAAACTCTTCAGACTGAGTGTAGCAAATGGTGGATTGATTCCTTCATCAGCCCAGCTGAGACATGAATACTTACTTAAAGTTGCCGAGTGTCACAAGCAGGAGATTATTGAATTGGTAAAACAGTCTGGTTGCTTGTCAGTGGTCACTGACGAGTCAACTGATGTCCAAGATCAGTATGGGTTACACATTGTACTTGTTTTGCAAGACCTAAATGGTGAACATGCATCTGACGTATAACTGAAAGCTGTCTTCGCAGATACACTTTACCTACAGGCTGTAATTACAATATTTCACAAATATTGTAAAGTGCTTGAATAACTTTGACGTTGTCAGTACATGTATCTCTATTTGCTGTTAAACAATGACAATAATCTGTATACATAATTAATAAAATAGTGCACATTCCACACATAACGATACTTTACCCGTGTCGTGCATTTTTTTAAAAGTCGGCGGTTTTTACAGGGCCTTACTGATGATGGGTGGAGTTTCAAATGACACTGAGGATGGGAGGGAAGCAGCTGCGCCGGATCTTGAGGTGAGTTTGTGTCCTCGTTATATGCGAGGCACATATGTTTTCATCCTTTGGGATCTCAAAAGATGTTTTTGTTAGTTGTCAGACACCCATAAAAAAAGATAAATAAAGTTTTAAACCTTAAATGTATATTGTATTTTATATGAGCTATGTAGCTCATAACTTTCTATTTGTTGGAAAACTGGTGTTTTTTTTTTTTTTTTTGACAGGTTAATAATGCCATCCTGGTGAACACATTCTTCGACAAAAAGCACTGTGTCAAATATAAAGACCACATTTAAATACAGAGTGCCAATTATATAACTGGGCTGAAACACAGCCAATTTAAATTAAAGTAATTTACCTAAATCCATTTCAATTTGTTTAATGTATTGCAAGGCCACTTTCATGTATGTGCAAAGGATGTTAAAACATACAAAAAACTATTTATTACTATTAAATAGATCCAAATTAATGCAGGTCGCATGTTCAGCCTTTGTTAGTTAAAGATGTTGCAGTCTGCTGTCCATGTTAAATATACATGTTTAGATTTACTTACCAGCAGGGGTCAAAATCACAGTGCACTTTAGCCTCAGGCTACCAACATTATAAGTGGGTTTCTAAATGTTATTTTCAGAAAATAATCTGTAAATACCAGTTACAGTAAAAACATATACATAAGCCCCCTTAAATGTATTTATTTACTGCATTTAAATTTAGAAGAAAAGATCAACACAAGGAAATCTCAATAGTATAGTCACTAAATGTGTCCTCTGTGACTGACACAATGGCTTGGTTTACATGCAAAAATAACTGATCTAAAACAAATGATCTGACTGATCACCAGGGATCCTAGGAATCTGTTTGCAGTGGAATAACGTGGAAAAAAACGGATTTTCCATTCTGTCAGAGAATTTTTGGTTTTACACTTGCCGCGAAGCAAAAAATATGCAAGGCTTTTTTTGTTTGTTTGATAATCAAATCAATGCATTTAATATATATGCTGGGAAATGTCCCGCCTTCCTCACTTGCATCTACCATTGATTCGTTCCGAATACTTTAAACCCGCCCCAACTACTGAGTGGCAGCACATTCCTGCATTTCTATTGGAGACTCAGCATGCAAGATTTAAAACAAGATTTAAAGCTGGATTACAGTTAAGACAAGCAGGATTTACAACAGAATTGTGGCGAAATGTACAAAAATGCCTACACACAAAAATCCCAAAAGAATGAGTCTGTGACCACAGGGATTTAATTGTGGAAGACAGCAAAGGAAAGAAGGTACAATTTAAGTGTGCAAGTACTGTTGCATTACCACTATACATATTTTGACACACAGACACACACACACACACACACACACACACACACACACACAAAAACCCAAAACACTCAAGCATTTTGGAAAGTAGCCAAAACCACAAATTTCATACAGTATATCAAAAACAAAAGCCCCTAGAAAAAAACGATTTAAATAAAACTCGAAAATAGCTAAAAAAATATGCACCGAAAAATACAATTAATAAAACCTGAAAAACAGAAGCCCTATATATTTTTTGAATTTGAATTTCGCAGAGACAATATAGGGCTCTCACCAACATTTTTGTTATTGGGGATCCAGTATACTGGTAGCCCACATACAAATTCCTCAGAAGATGCTAATCCACTCAGGTATTTTTTTTTTTACTTTCTGGAACTTTGTTCTGTAAGTCTTGAAGCAAGCTGATGTTAAGCCCCATATTTGTGTTTTTGAAGGTCATTTCTTTTTTTTTTTCTTTTTCGTGTTTTTGTCCTTGTGAAACAAATCTTGCCCTATGAATTAGGTTTAAAAGATTTTACTTCAACTCTATACAGTAGCTGAAGCCCCCAGCAATAATATAGGAGACCACTGACACAAATTCACATCTATGCTAATTTAACATTTTAGGGTACAAAAAGTTACCTTGTTCTTGGTAGGTACCCATGATGGATGCTACTTAAAGCTAGTGTTGCATGAATTGCATCTTCTCTTACTGTAAGGGACAATACAATTAAGCTTAAAGCAATCGGCTAACACCAAACATGAAAATAACAAACATATAAAAGGATAAAACATACCACAACCACCAATAAATGTATTAACAACAACAACAACAACAACAACAACAATAACATAATAATAATAATAATAAATAATAATAATAATAATACTTTTCAAAACCACTGTATTAAGGTCAATTTAAGAAAAAAAACACAAAGTCACACTGAATATTTATATTTGTAAAGAATCCCTAAGAGCATATGGCAACATTCTTCAATTGGCTGCCCACGGGCCAAATCTGCCCCACGAGAGCCTTCTGTCCGGCCCGTCGGATGTCAGCTGCAGTGCTGCCAACTGGGCATTTTTTCCACAAAATTGGTCTACTTTTAATTACATTTTGCAAGAGAAAATTATGCTAGACGGGTTGTCTATTTTTGGGCAGTTTTAGCAAAATGCTACAAGTTTTTCTTAGTTTTTTTTTTTTTTTTTTTAACACAAAATCTCTTTTAGGGTGGCTAATCCAGGAGACATAGCCAAAGGCTTCTGCAAATACTGCAGAATCTCAATAAGAACAACGACACATATAAACAATGCCGCTCCACATTCTGCTTTGAATAAAACAACAAACTGCTTCCAAGTAGCACCTGTGTTGGTGGTTAGCAACAAAAAGAGAAGGACAGAATTAAAATAAGTGTTTCTAGTGGCAAATCACACCACCATTTCCACTGTGGATTACTTGTCGGAGATCGTCAAAGACATTGTAAATGACACAAACTGCACCGATCTCAAAGACATGCAGCTGCACAGAACATAGTGCACAGCACTGACAAATTCAGTCCTGGGGCCATGCTTTTTTTAAAATTTTTATTATGGTTTCTTTCAGGAAGAAGTAGGTGGGTTTTTGTAAAAATTGTTGGCAGCCCTGGTCAGCTGTCCTTCATTACTAATGCTAGTTACAGATACGCACAGTTGAAAGGTCGTCACTGTCTACAGGGCATTTGTGTCCCCAAACAAACAATATTTACTGGCAACATGCCATAATACAGGAGCAAGGGGGCTTCACTGCACTTTATCTGGTAATAATCCTTCTCCTTCCTCGTTTACAACTCACTCCGTATGTAAGCTACCCTCAATCAATAAACTTTAGTTTAGTTGCACACTCTGTCTGCACATGCATTCCCATTTGTGTCAGCACATTCCATAACCTAACAGTAAATACTGTTTTACTATTATTATTTAACTTCTTCAAATAATTACTCCTCTCCTGTAACTTCTATCTTTCCTTTAGGTTGTTGCTTAAATGCTTGTTGGAATGTATTTATGCAAGCCGCCAAAAAGTCAGGTGCAGCCCCCTCAATTTTTTTTCTACCCGCCCCCCTCCCCTCCACTTCATCATGGAAAGTCTGGCGTTGCTGTCGTGGCAAACTTGCCTGACACAGCCACTAACTGACTTGTTTTTATTTTTGCATACTTGTTGTGCAGTAATTGTTCGAAAACAAAGACGGTGCGAGCGAGTGTCCAAATTTTATTGCATCATGAGCTCTCTGTAGCCCCTCAAGATTTGGACATTGCCTTATCTGGCCCTCCAGTGAATGTAATTAAATACCCCTGTCATATGGTCACACAAACTCCTACAAAGCGGTTTTACTTAATGTGCTGTATATGCTTACATCTGACTATTCTCCACTGACAGCTTTATCATTTTATGCTTCTTCAACATGCACCTTGTTTGAGTAACCAAGCACTTGAATAATCAATGACCCAATTGTCCCTTTTCTCATGGGTGCCATCTCCTTCTGTTGAGGGGAAACGATTCCAACTTGAACTCACTGATTAGGCAGATCCAAGACAGCAGTGCTTACAAAGGTACCACAAAATGTTCCTGCCAGGACAACTGAGGAAGTCTGCACCTCGGGTCACTTTTTTTATTTAAGTAACAAAAATGCTTATTCACTGCCAAACATTAACTATTTTAGATGTGTAATGACTGCAGCATAGGATACTGACCTTAAGGTTAGGGTTTCGGTGCAGGGAGAGGATTGTTCATTGTTTTATTAACAATAACATTATAGCCAATCCGAGTGCAGTGTCCTGACAGGACAATTTCGTGTTACCTTTGTAAGCATCCAAGCCAACAGTTAATCTGACACCACAAACTAAATCATGTATTTATTTAGTTTTACTTTGACTGTGGATTTCTGAAAAGCATTACCAGGTTTTATTTTTTTTTTCTGATTTAAATGATAGAGTGATGTGCCACAAGACACACTATCCTACCCCATAAATCCAGATTCCTTTGAATGTGATTGGGGACTATTCAATTGGTATAAAGATAGAAAACAGACTATAACAAATGGAAGATACAGTATTAAAAGGGTTAATTAAAAACCAAGCAGTCAGTTAGCTTTTTGAGATTCTGTCTGAATATAAACCAGACATTATTGTTGATTATTGAATATGATGATTTATAGCAGGGCACAGCCACTTTTTTTTTGCAACATTAGTTGGGATATCTTGAAAAATGTTCAAATAATGCCTTTTTTATTAACAATGGTATTAGATTTATGGCACCAGCAACTTTGATTGCAAGATCTATAGCAACATTTTTTTTATAATTATTTTAATAAATGAATAATGATCACAATCTAAATGTTCATCTTGTAACACAAAGTACTCGTTGTTTATTTACTGAATATTATGCTTAATTTTCTTGAATAAAAAATGTAAATAACACATGTTTAATGTTTATCTAAGGACAAAGGATAGCACACAGCAGGTGGCAAATGATTAAATTACTATTTAAAAAAAAAAAACACAAATGTTTGTGGCTAAACGTGTTAGTGCAAAGTGCAAATACATTAACACGTCCTCTGAAACTGCATGTTTTTTTTAAGCTTCTTATTATCATATTAGTGTTCTTAGTCAGCCTTTAAACTCATGGATATTTTACATATTAAAAAAAAAGTCACCAGCATATTTTACCTTTGTGGCAGTTTTTGAGAACAGTGGAATTTCTGTTATTTTTCTCCCAAAACAGAGGAACATTTTTAACAAAAATGTCATGTTTTATACTGGTCTCATTAAAGAAATTTAATCTTGCTCATGCTTGCCTCAAAAGATGAAATATGCTGGTAACTTCAATAACCATGCCAGATATCCAAGTGCTGAAACATAAATGATGACCAAGAACACATATAATGGGAAACAGATAAAAGAAATAAAATATTATGCAAATTCAGATGGCATTCTCCTTCAGTGTGGGAAAGGAGTTGTTACTCTGTTTCTGCTCTTCCTATCAATATGAGAATAAAATAAAAGAAACACCTTACAACAATGTTGCATTGATTGAGGCTAACAGTTCAGTACAGCATGCCCCTCTAGTTTAAAAATTGTCCTGCTTTTAAAGATACACTTAAAATACATATACAATGTTGGAAAAAGTTTTTCAATTTCATTGCTAATTTAATGTGCAATTACTGGTGCTTTGATGGCATTTTAAAGACTGGGAATTTCCAGCGGTATTTGACAATGAAGCTCATGATCACATAACCCCGAGCTGCTCTCATCACCTCTTGGCCGCTAATGAAGTTACCTGTAGTCGCACCACGGGCACCTGTAGGGCTTCTCTCCAGTGTGCACACGTTTGTGGCGTGTCAGATGTGACTGAGTTGTTGAAGCAAAATTACATAGCTCACATTTGAATGGCTTCTCTCCTGAAAGATAGAAGGGAATGAAAGACTGCAGAGTGTGTGTGCTGAATTTCAGCAGAACCACTGTCCCATCTTAGTGGATAGGAGGTAAACACAGGTAATGTTAACAGGGTTATAGTGGCTGTAATATGTCTACTGATTACTTGGAATAAATCAGTATTTTGCAGAGAAAATATGTGATAATCTTCAAAATCTTTATATATATATATATATATATATTATATATATATATATATATATATATATATATATGCCTTTAGCAATGGACACGTTGGTGGTTTAGAATGGTGCAGTGCTTACTGTGCAGTCCATATACTGTAGCATTTTAAGGTCAATGTTAAGCTACCAATGAAGGGGACAGTCACTAACCTGTATGCTGTCTTCTGTGTTTGGTGAGGGCATGACGTGTACCGCCAGCGAAGCCACACAGGTCACACAGGAATGACTTCTCTCCTGGGGCAACAATAAACAGATGAGAGACTGGAGAGGTCACAGATCATTAAAACATATCTATCAAGGCTTTCAGGGTTACTAATTCCTCCAATCAAATGTTTCCATGTAAATATGTCAAATGGGAATGAAATTACCACTGCGGTTTATTGACTGTGATAAAATCTGAAAAGCACCACTGAACATAATTACATACTTGTCAGACCCATAAAAATTAGCTTTATTATCAATGGAATGGTTTTGTACAACTTCATTTCTGTTAGATGTCTTCCAGATGGGGCTGCTTTATGCACTTGAACAGTTTTTATGCATATCCAGATTTTTTTTTCCCCCCACAATTCCCATGCATCTGGCTCGTCTCTATTAAATTAAGTAAACCTAAAAAGGCACCTTATACATGGCAAGATGTCCTGTATCTTTACCTATTCGTATAAAAGGTTAGGAGTTTCCTATTTATTTGTATGGTAACTAGCTTATATCATTAACTGCATCTCTAACAAAAACACATAAACTATGGCAGAGTACCGACTAGCCTGCTAGATTAGCTAATAAGGCCATCTGTAGAAAAATCGATCATTTCTGTATACCAGCTCGTAGCAAAGAAAGGGCTTTTTTCAAGAATATGTGGCTTTCTGAGGGGCTAAGTGGAGCAGCAGTTCACAAGCTTCTCTTTCCTTTCACCCTCTGCCAGGCCTCAGTTCCCATCACAAAACCACCACAAGATTCAGAACCCCTCTGTATAATAGTAAGTCTCTTTTTGATCATTTTTTTTTTTTTTCTAAAGTTGCCTACACCATCCACAATAAAAGTAGTGACCAAAAACAAAACATTAAAATAGGTCCCACTACGTCAAGCAGCGTCAACAGTAACAGAACTTGGATTGGAATCACCCTCTCTCATTTACCCTCAATATGGTAGCGATATTAGGTCAGAGGTCAATGAAAAGGTCGCCAACTAATTTTGCATGCTGGGTATATATAATCCTGCAAATACAAAGTCACTACCTTAAATGGTTTCTGAGATATGATGCTTTGACATTGTGGCACAGCAGCTTTGGAAAATTACTAAAATTACAGTAAAATTACTGAAGTCAAAACGGTTTATGTGCTATTAGCAGTTGAAGCAGCGTCTGACAAAAACATAAAAGCCTTTATAATGCATGTTTTATACATTTCTTGAAAGGATTTAAAAATAATTCTGCGTAATAATGCCATCACAGAAAAGAGTTGAGAAAGAAAAAGTAGAAAGCCTTACAATCTGCAAAAAAAATGTTGCTTAAAACTTGATTATTTATTCAGGTCAACAGTTTAGAAATATTTACAACACTCACGAGTAAAAATGCTTTACTGTTACAAACTTGTTTCAATTGTCGTTACCCCTTATTTTAATGTCTTTATTTTTAACACAACAAAACCAAAACGGTAGGAAATACTATTCTACATTGTATTACAGTGTGTATTATCATTATTTGTCTCCTTCATGGTAAAGTCAAGTTTTTTTTGTTCATCCATAAATGCAACACAGCGACTGCATGTTTTGCAAAAAAGGACAAAGCCTGGCTTCAGCACTGGGAGCGATGTCCTCACAGGCTCGAATCTAGGCTGCTAGTTAACAAAAAATAAAACAGCATTTTCTGAATAAATTGTTATTATTAGCTAAAGTGGGTTGTTTCATTCTGTGGCTTTATATATGAATCCTAAGCAAAATGACACAACATTCTACACTTTGGCCTTGACTTTAGTTTAGTGGACTTGGTGCCCTCTAGAAGTGTATTTAACTAAGGGCCATTTTGGCCTTGCCCTTTTTGCTGCCAATTTAGAGACCTGTGTGTGGTGTGTGGTGTGTGTAGAGGCTAAAAGCTCAGGAATCTCATCCATTAACTCTTTGTGAAATAACGGAATTATGAAATTTACTAATGGTTAGGAGTACAAAATAAAGCATTACATCTTTGACGGCATTGTGCCTTTGGGATGAGTTTATATATAGTGTTCCCTCGCTATAAGGCTCGTGGTTATAGCGAGGGAACACTGTATGTGGGAGCATCCCAACTGCTTTCCACTCTAGTTTTCATACCAAAACCTCAAGTTTAAATAATGATTTTAAACTATTTTATTTATATGTATTTTTATTTATTTTTACAGATTTTTAACAATAAACAAACACCAACGAGCAGGCCTAATTATGATAAAAATGAAAAATAAATGTAACAAATATTGTCTATAAACCAATACACACGAGGTTAAGCTTAACATAACACAAATTATAGTGCGTCACACAATATCAAATAGACCACTGCAGCTGCTGTAGATGTCCAAGCTGTTATCGCTGATTTAACGAGATCTATTGAACTTCGCTGTGGTTCGTTCCAGGAAAATTATATCTCTGAAAGAGTATAGCCAACTTAAGAAAATGTCATTTGAATACATTTTAGCAATTTATGCAAATTTTAAGTATAATATTGAAATGTGCAACAGGCATGTGCAATATTTGGTAAGGTTTGCTTTGGACATGCTTCATAGTTATGTATGTTCTACTTGGAGGAAAGTAACAGAAAAACACTCAAGAAGTGCATTTTCTTTGCATTGAAATGTACAAGGAAAGAGAAGTCGATCCTTTATTTTCTATTAGAAAAAAGCCACCGTCCCCTATCTCTCATTATGGTGCAGACTACAAGACCTAACAACACAAATCCATATTATTGATCTATGCCAAGTCTCCACAATTATTCTTTAGAAGGAAACACTGACAATAAATTACATCTGCACTAGCTTTTCATCTGCTGTTCGATATAAGTGATCTCTCAGGGCAGACTGGGGACCTTAAATCGTCAACACCCTTGTCAGAGAAGCTAAGGAGATCTGGGCCTCCTACAAACTACTCTTCAGAAAGAGCCACTACATTGTAATCCAAAGGGTACAGCACACTTTCTGTCACTAGCCATGTAGACTCTGGCATCATATCCTTAACACTCCCACATTTTCTCTACTGTATTCTGCATTAATACAAAACAGCACCAGCCATTTTTCTTCAGTGCCTTTTTTTGTGCTGTTTTAAATAAAAACCCCTTATGGGGACCACGTGCAATAGTAATTGCCTCTCTCATTAGTTATGTTTTTTCAGTACGGATGGAGGGCAATTCATTTTATCTCTTAATTTTGTCACAGAATCTGGCAGCATATTGATATATTTAGTATTTTGGGGCTCATTTTTCATAGAAATTAATTGACAACTTGCAAAATTTAATAACATATTGCTAGATTAAGCGACATATTGGAGCAATAAGGACATCAATTGTGTTCTGTCATCTGGGTATAATTTCAACCTCTGAGTTATTTTGGATACAGCCAGTGACTTCCTTGCCTCCAGTATTTATTTTCTTTAGTCAATAAAAGGCTAAGCAAAAAAAAAACACATGACATCTTCATCTTCTATGTGAAAGACTAAAACCACCATGAACATAATTGGAATAAAGAATAATATAGTGGTAATGTACAGTTGAAGAGAAATATATACAAATCTAAGCTTTTAGACAACTACAACAATTGTGGTGAGTAGTGATGGTCAAAATCTTAAACATTCAACACATTTCAGCTATTGCCCATGTTGAAGCATCCTAACTCTGTTTTTTGGGTTTTTCTTGTACATGCATTAGACATAGAGATCATCACTCAACCAGGTAAAAAATATTTTTACAGCCTGTACTGAAAAATTAGAAACTGATGATTTAGCATTTGATAAGCTTTACATCATATTGTAGCTTTGTAAAAAAAATGTCTTTCTTTACTGTGTAATTCAAAAGTCCAGCCAAGTTGTACTATCACAAACATGTAGTCTATTTAATATGCTTTCTGCTAATTCTCTCACTGATTATGTACAATATAAAGTCTCTAGCAATCCAAAAATATCTGGCTAGGAGCCTGGGATAGGGCACGACTGTTAAGACATTTTTTCCATGTATTAAATCCTCTCTACAAAAAAAAAAAAAAAAAAAAAAAAAAAAAAAACTAAACTAAAAAAAAACCACCACCACCATCACTAGTTAGGAAGATCCATTAACCTTGCAGACTTCCAGCACTGAGACTGCCAAGTTTGTGCTAATGCCAGGTAATAATATAACACACACACAGCATACTAGGGAGTGGGCTGGTGTTTTTTAATCTTACCAAGCAGCCATTACTTAATAATGACATGAGGTTACTAAGATCTTTGTTGGACTTGAACCCAAGTTAGAGTGTGTTGAAGGCCAATGCATTCATCTACTATAAAACCATGACCGAGGTCATCCATCTTTATTTTGCATTGCACTGGGTTGAGTTTAGCAAGAGGGAAC